>NW_017300070.1:237255-255517 GCF_001594075.2 Trachymyrmex cornetzi | reverse complement strand
CTGTAGGCAATAGTACATGTAGGCAAAAGTAACTCCGTTTTTAAAATTTTTATTTGTGTGCAAAAGCGCATGTAGGCAATCGAGCTGTAGGCAATCGAGCTGTAGGCAATAGTACATGTAGGCAATAGTACATGTAGGCAAAAGTAACCCCGTTTCTAAAATTTTTATTTGTGCGCAAAAGCGCATGTAGGCAATCGAGCTGTAGGCAATCGAACTGTAGGCAAAAGTGATGTAGGCAAAAGGTACTGTAGGCAATCGATTTGTAGGCAAAAGCAACCATCTCAAAGCAAACTTGCGACGAGAATCATTCTGTATTGTCGACCAGAAAGCAATGACAAAAGACGACCAGTAGAAAACCAACAAGAAAACCATATAGAAGGGGTAGAAAAAGAAGGGGATGTACTAAAGATATTGCAATAGCGCTTAAATATCATTAATATTTGACAGTATTTTTAGTACATCAATAGACTATATGAATATGTTCTTAATAAATATTTATAAAATATTAATAAATATTTTTATAAAATATGTATAAAATATTTATAGAATGTTTATGTACTATTTGGATATAGTCTCTTCTGCCGATTCTTAAATGTGCTTCGTACTTTGTAATTCATTAAACGTGAATTTACGACGCGACCATAAGCGTCGCTCTCGCGAAATTACACGCGTTTTAAAATGTCCGATAGGTAGGACTTCCGCAGAAACGCGCTTTACGACAAGCGATATTCACGCGGAAACTTGATCAGACGTAGTATGCGTGATTGTGTTAGATCAACGTGATAAAATTGTCGCCGTTACTACATTCGGAATGCTACGCGCTGTCTCTCGCGACCGAGAGACGATCTTAATCGCGCTCGAGCACTATTGCGATAACGGCGTGGTTAAAAATTATCCGTACGTTAGCTCTATCGCGAGCCGCATATACGGAGCCTTATCGTATTTCGCGTGCCGGTAAATGAGTTAAAATAATACGTTTCATTAAGTCCTGCGGGATTAGTTTCGCTGTTACGAGCGTGCCGGCAGATAAGCGGCCGGATTATATGCGCGCACAGGGCGCAAGTGCACAAGGGAGGATACGCCGCATTCTTGAGAGAGAGTTGAGTTGTTCGCATGCACAAATTGTTGTTTGCCGCGGGGTCACGCGTCAACTTAGCGCCGACGACGCGAGTTTCACCGACGGTCCCCACGAACACGAGCGCGATATCAGGTTACCGTGTTTTACGATCAGTTATTAAAAGAAAAAGGGAACGAAATTTCTCTTTTCTACATGAAATGAACTATGTCATTTTATTATTCCTTTATTCACCCCCTTCGTGTCATTTTTCTCCCTCAATCTGGATTTAATTAAAATACTTGTTTGAAACTACCATTGTATGCATCTTAAAATATAATATAAAAATACCAACATGCACCAATTGACGCTAAAACAATATATAAAATAACTGCTCTATCTGAGCTACACTTTAAAACGTTTAATATATATTAAATGTGGTTGCTTCGAACTATAAAAAAGTATATAACTCGTCTCGATTTTCCTTAAAGAATAGGATCGGTGTCGAGAGTTTCACGAGTCTCACGGTCATGAGCCAGAACGATTTATGCCTAATTCAGACTAGGCGCAGCAAGCGTCAATTAGCGGAGCAGCAACCAATCAGTGAGGCGATATTTACAGTGGCGTAAAAAATATCGCTTCGCTGGTTGGTTGCTGCTCCACTGCTTGACGCTTGCTGCGTTCAGTGTGAATCCAGCATTAGGCGTATCTACGAAGTCACAATTGATACCTCGTTTGCCTCTCCGATGGGGTAACGCCTACGCCAATGTGCGAAGGGTAAAACAGAGACGTGTCGGTTTGTTGGACGAAGAGCGTACCACGTAAGGCCCGCGGCCAGGTGAGGAGAGTGGCGGTCGAGGGGAGGCAGACAGCAGCGGTGGTGGCGGAGGTGGCGGGAACGGGAAGGTGGGAGGGGAGAGACAGAACTCGGAAGAGGTGGGGGAACGTCCGAGGGTTCAGAACTGCTAATTATGTAAATTGCCGGTGTTGCAAATTACCCTCACAGTTTGCGTTCATTCTGCACACAATCCACACGGTCTCCGCACACCTCGCATGGAATCCATCCACTTGGATCCTGTTACTTCCTCCGGCGAGAAGAAGAGAAGGGGAGAACGGAGGAGGAGGAGGAGAGGGAAGATGGCGGCTGTTAGAGCGAGATGGATGATCCCCCCGAGGACGAAGCGAGAGCCTCTCGTTCGGTGCCTCCTTCTTACCTCTCATTCATCATCACCGGTACTCGACGATGCGCGGGTACCAGTATCCGCTAACAGATACCGATGTTGGACAGCTCGCAGCGAGCGATCGCGAACATTTTCATCATCGGGTGTCGCATTACCGTGAACGAGGTACGCGAACAATTTAAGGGAAGATAGGATAAAACTTCGACACGCGAATCAAAGTGGATGATAATAAAGCATCTATCTAAAGGATATTTTTGTAGAGAATAATAAGATAAATTATTAAAAATCACGCTCGATCTATCACAATTATTAAAAACCTAGCAACAGAATTTTATTTTTTGCAGTATTAAATGCAGAAATATCATTAAAATGCACTTGTGAAAAAAATTCTCATTATTTCATAATATTTTTCAGAATTTTTCATATTTTAAATTTATAATGAAAAAGTCTCAAATTTATAAAGATTTCTGAAAAAGTATTTTGAACTTTTTCAAGAAATCTTAGAACACTTCAAAATTTAAGTATGTGAAGAATTTTCTAAAAAAGATATAGACTTTCTCAACACTTTTAAACAATGTTCCAATTCGTACAAAAAATTTTGAATTTGAAAGGTTATAAAATCATACTTTATTTTATACTTAAAAATTCTTACAAAATTCTAAAATTTACATAAAAATAAAATTTTTTTATCTTGCCAACTTCTTAATCTTGTTTCGTGGCTTATTTTTTACACCTCTAATTTCTCGTCCAAATATCATGTACATTGCATTGTGGTGCATTCTAGAAAAACGATATAACTGTCGTCAGCAAATGTGCCTCCGAGATCAGTAACGAGAATGAGAAGAACGCGTCTATCATACCAATGATACAGATTGTAGAGAATCCTCAGGTCACATAATTTTGGCATTAATGAAAAATGCAAGATAAGAAATAATCTTTCATTAAATAACCTCATGTTATACAGCAGTACAGTTCAAAAGTGTCTTACGATTTATATTCCAAGAATGAGGAGTTCTTCGTCACTGTCACTCAAGCTATATTCCTTGTTATTTTACAGTGTTTCGCCGAATGGCGAAAGTGTTGTAGACTTGTCCTTTCAAATTATATAACACCAGTAATATAGCACTGTTGTATTCTTATTTACTAATTTTGCTTAATAATACTGTGTCACATCCTTTTTTATAACATTCTTATTCTTTTAAATCCACAATTTTAATATTGCTTTAATTTCAATTTTTTCTACCAAAATAGATCTATTAATTTCTAATTTCTCAATATGGGATGAGATTTGACATTCTGAAAAATTATGAAGAATTCAAAGAAGAATTTTCACCACAGCGTTTCGTTTAAAAGAAAAATTGTTTCGTATGGTTTCTGATGTTCAACTGTCATTGCATTCATCTATCTTTCAACTTTGTGTCGCGTAAATTCAACAATGTATCGTTCATGTGTCATAAAAAAAAACATACGAAAAATACGGACACAGTACGAATTATATTTCTGGCACTTACATCGTTTGCAGTTTCAGTCCGCAATTTGTCTTGTCAATCGTGAACGAGATGGATAACGAGACAGATCCGCGATGCGTGCCACAATGTTGCGACTGTCAAAATCGAACGTTTTTGTGGGGCCAGATGGATGAAACGGATGCAAATTCGTCCTGCGAGACGGAGAGGAAGAGAGAAAAAAAATGAGAAGATAAAATTGAAGCGAGGAAGAAGAGGAAAGAAGCGCGGCAAGTCGCAAATGAGGGAAGAAAACGAGTAGGTACCTTTCGCGATCTTTCTTACCTCGTCAAAAACCGGTACTCAACGAGCGCGGACACAAAGCTCGTCGCGGAACGGACGGCCGTCGGAAAAGTTAGCTGAACGGTCGTTTTCATTTACTACGCGAGTCGCAGATGACACCAATTGGATCGCGCGGAACGCAACATCGTCGAAGACGCAACTGCAGGCTGCAATCGCGTGACTACGACGAGTTTTACTTCGTTCGTGCTGCAGGTGACGCAAACTTAGTTACTTATCACGAGGAACGGATAGCGCTTGATATAGTACTTTGAACGAATATGACGATGTGAGGGACGGTATCGCGGTGCGTATCACGCAAAATGATCATGTATGCAAATTTGTGGATAGCGCGCGTACGCTATAATTAATGTATGTCAATGAGCGCGTTAACGAGGTACTTATGGTACGCCATGCATTGTTGTGAGAAGCGAAAATACGTACGTGGCGCAAAACGCGGCCATTACGATGAGAATTTATAGCTTCGGCGAATTCAGGTCGATCTGACTGGGCTAAACTGCGAAGATAAGGTCGCGAGACGATTAATTACAATTAGGGTGAGCCTTGTATGGTACAAAGAAGAGAGAGAGTAACCTACTCGACGTGGACGGATACATTGTCATTCAAATTTGGCGCAGGAGGTGTTTAACGACACGAAACGTCGTTCAGCATCGCTGAACGAAACAAGCTACGTAAATTAGGGAAGATAAGTGGTCGCGCAGGCCACAGGATGAAGAAGTTCGGACACGCAGGTCTTCTACCTTCTGCAGGAAGTGCTTGATGTCCGGACAATTGAAGAGCTGTGTATCTCATCTCTGTTCAACCGCCTTCGACCCTATTAACTCTCACTGATTTGTATTCGCTGATTATTCCACGGGTGCAATGGAAGAGAAAGAATAATGATGAGCAATAATAATAATAAAAATTAATTATTTATGAAAGATAACTAATTGCTCAATTACTCAATGTTATGTTTTTTCTCTCATATACATATATATTATACATATTTTTACATATCTGTGTACTGATTTACAAATTAATGCCTAAAAGTGTACAATATAGAATTAAAGTCATTGAGTCATTAAATATAACAAGTTTAGTTGGTACTTTAATGTTGACTCAGGACGTAAATCGTTGGTTCACAATTCTACGATAATTATGCTTCGTATAATTACCGTCTGTCCACTCGAGATTATCACGACCAAACGTTTAGTGAAGAGACGGGACCAAATTTTACATCGCGTCGCGTCAGACCGGCGTAACATTAAGTATCACGTAGGAGACGTTAGCCAATAAAGTAGAACGTGCACACGAACAAATCGTTTAATCCAACTCGAGGCCGATCGAGGTAATGACGGCCATAAACTGCAGCGCCGAACAGAGCGCTCCAAGGTTCCTGGACCCAAACGGAATTGGGCCTGACAGGCGAAATGGGCCCGGAGTCCCGGGGCATGTATACCTGCCCCCGCTACGCCTCCTCTCGCTCCGTCACTTGTCTCACGCGTCCGTTCCCTCTCTTTTCTTCCTGGGCCCGCCGGGCCTACGACTTGGATGCCACAAGCCTGGGATCCCAGATGGAGGATCCGGTTCCAGGAACCGAGCGTGTAAAACACCGGTTAAAGTCGTGCTTTCCAAGCCGGAATCGATGGGAAAACAATGGCCCGACAGGTCCTAAAGTGTCTGACAAATGTTCCACGCGTGTCGCGAGACCTGTCCGGACGCGGGCCAACGTCTCGAATTTTTCTTTTCCGCCTGCGCGAAACTTCATGTCCCAGCATCAACATCGTAATTGTATTGTATCGGTCAAGCGGGATGCCCGCGGAATGCGGTTGGAAGTAAACACCAAACCTGCACGCGGGTCTAGACTTAAAAAAATATATAAGATGGAACATAATGAAAATATTACAATAAAGTAAATCCTTTGTAGTAGATGTAACTAAGCAGTGCAGCGAAAATTCTGTCAGCTATTGGAAGAACTTCGTTAAAAATGCCGAAATATGCACTACAAGTTTCTTAAAATAACATTTTAAACTCCTTTTGGTTTACATTACTGAAAATCTCATTTACCTTGACCTTTGATCTTTATGGTTAATTGATTTCCTGATACTTTATCTCGATGGAATTAAAGTACTTAGGTACTTATTGTCGAAAACAGAATTTGAAAAAGTTAAGTGTTTCAGAAACCTTGAATAGACTATCGGACGGACGAATGGACATATATGGACAGACGGATGGATAGAAGAACGAACTGATGCACGGACGGTTGGACCAACACTGTGAAATTATTAAGTAGTTTGTTACGTTGCATTACATAATAACAAAATGTAAAAAACATAAAACTATATCTTGTATATATTTGTTCATATTTATATCAATCAAGTACATGTCGCGTAACAATTTCGTGTCTCGAATTGATAGATAATCCACACTAAAAAAACAAAATCTTTCAAAAAGTCATTCGATATCCTGGGACTTTCTTCTACAAAAGATGTGCTATTTGCGGCGCTAATAAGTCACCCGACCGGATCGATATCTCGCTGGGCGTTGTTTGCATTTGAATAACACGCGAGCGACAAGATCCTTTTTCGCGGATGTATGCTACGAAATAAATAAATCCACCGGCCAAGACCAGGCGATAGGACCACCGAGCCGACCAGGTAACGACGCTCGTAAAGTCCAAATTAAAGTTGAATTAAGCGGCCGCGACGAAATCTGTCGATCGATTGTCGAGCGGCCAATTCCCTGGATCTCCTCCTGTTACATTTTCTTATGTCTGTGTCCTAGCTTCTCTCGTTCGCCTCGTTATACGACGTCGAGCCAGTTCCCGCACCTTCTTCCCTCGTCTTTGTGATCGATCGATCGAGCGGTCGAACATGTTACCGATTAAACGAGTCGCACGCCGTTTGCAAATTAAGCATGTAAGACGAGCGAATGTATGATCGTCGATTCCGATTTACATTGAAACGTTCGACTTTCTTGAAAATTAATCACCTAATTATTAGTAGCTACGCGTGATTATTTTGTTGTACGTTGTTAAATACCAATTCATTGATACGTCTACATGTTGATGGCTGTCGCGATCGATTCGTTCTAATATTCGAATTATGAAAACGTGAAAAGCCCTTGGTTTGTCGAAGTCAATTATTTTATCTGTACATTATAGATCTATGTACAAGTAAAAAGTTGATAAAACGGATAGTGTAATTGAAGATGTACTCTAAGAAAAGAGAGTATGCAATTTCTCGTCTGTATCATTGCAGTCAAACATGATTGCACTAGCTAGTCTAGTATTCTAACAAGTTCCCATCAAGGGATGCATTCGTAATTGAACGAATGAACGTCACGGCAATTGGTAGAGTCCTCCCTGGGCAACAACCTCTGTCATTTCTGTCATTCGACTTGAGCGTTCGCGGAAAGTGGGATCAAGTATGGAGTCCCGGAACGAAGAGTAGCTCGAGAGAACAATCGGTTGCGGATTCGACTCGTTGCGGAGTAATCATGCGCACGTTAAGTTGAGAGAAACAGGTATTATCTGCGTAATTAAAAAAATCCCTCAAAAAATTGATGGACACGATCGAGAAAGATCAAGTGAAAGAATAAATTGAAAAACTTACTATCGTTTACAGTATCTACTTTATATTTAGTAATTACTTTTTACTCAATAATTTGAGAAATATTGATAAAATATTTCAGGAAGGAAATATTTTGTGATTCATGATATGTGATAGATGAGTCAATAAACCTGTTTTAACCTCAAGATTTAAAATGGTGCATATTAAGGTTACTTACTGATTTTATCTACGTAATTTAGCAAAATGAATGTTTTTGTGTAGCGCTAAATAAAAAAAATTCTTCCAAAGAATATGGTAAAGAAGCATAACTGAAGAGCACAAGGTAGAAGGTGAAGGAGACGCAAAAGAAGAAGAAGAAGAAGAAAGAGGAAGGGAGGAGGAAGAAAGAATGCAGAAATAGAAGGGGCGACGGTGGAGGCGATGTGTGTGGGTTCAACGCAGGGGTGTCGGGTTACCAATGAAATAGTGGTACCATTTTGTTTACATTATTGTCAGGGGTGTGCACTGGCCGGGTGTGGGTATAAGGAGGCGCAGGCGTGTCCGATGCGAGCGCGTGTGTTACGCACACCGATCGCAACACCGATGTAGCATGTCCGAGGTGAAGAATCACGCTTGCACGATCAACGCTTGCGCACCGCAAAAATTATCCCTCAGTTCTGGACTCGGCTCCGAGGGAGTAGTTCTTGATTGGACCGATCTCTCAGCGAAGATACTGTATTTTCTCAGCGTTTCGTTCCCTACGAAACCAGATGGCTGATGAGGGTACCGAGAGCTCTCCGTCTCGACTGGATGACACGTATAAAACTACGTACGGCTTTGTTTCCTCAACGTTTTGGTATTATAGATTAGATTAACTAGATCTCGGTTGATCTTTGTATCTTCAGATGATACTGACTTTTCGTCATCTTCTGTGCCCAATTATCTTGTCAACGCGTTCTTCCTTCGTAAAAAATATCCAAACTCTGATATTTTTTGCAATATTCGGTTATTTGTTATATTAAATATCTCCTTTGATGGATTCGAGCTTTTTTCTGACGATACCAGTTTTACAGAGAAAATAGTAGAAAAAAAATGCAAGTATATTGCTTTTAACCTTGATTTACAATATGTTCTTTACTTTTTGTTTCTTGCTTTTTTATCTCTTACCTTTTTCCTCTCTTTATAACCGTTTTATCGACAATCATGTTCTTGTCTCTTCCAAAGTTCGTTAACTTTTCTCGGGCGACAGAAAAGAAGAAACAAGATACGAGGCAAAAAGACAAAAAGTAACATGCAAGAAACAAAAAGTAAAGACTGCAATATTATAGATTAGACTTTATATTAATTATTGTTAATTGATAAAAATATAAAGTAATTTAGATTTTTAAAAGCTAATGACAATATCTATAAATATTGCCATACGATATAAATATGATACATCAATAATCATATGACATCTTGTAGTATAGGCATTGCTGGTATTTCAAGAAGTAACAACATCGAAGTACGAATTACCAGTTCGATCGTTCGCTCGGTGAAAGAACACTTCCGTCAGCGACGCAATCAGCATTGTTTTCAGATTTTTCGCGCCGGATAATTCGTTGAATACAGTCGGCATTAACCACTGCGGGAACAGAAGCGGCACTCGTAGAAATGCAAATTTCGGGAGGAAATCCAGGGTGGTGAGATAGCATTGGGAAGAAGCGACGAGGTGATGGAGGAAAGTAAGAAGAGGTAGGAGAGAGAGAAAGAGATAGTCGCGAGGAGGTTATCTGGACAAACATGTGGTTATGCCGGGCCGAGGTTGGCCCAGGTTATGATAGGTTCGCGTGGTTGGCCCACATTAGACAGATCCACGGATCGAGATCTCGAATCGTAGAAATCCCCCTTCGTCCCCTTCGTCCCCTTCTTCCTTACTGGGATGATACCATGATACTCGGTTATTAGACGTTACGCGCGGCGGTACCTCATGCTTCTTCTTCGTCTTCTTCCACGGCTTTTATGCCACGGGCTGGCGACCTCGATGGTCTCTCGACCGGCGACCTATCGATGGTATATCCCTTGCACGGACGAGGGAATCGTGCGGCAAATCGTGTAATTCCGTTCCTCAGCTCGATTCTACGATTCCCCCATCGTGGCGCAAATCAAACGTAGAAAATCGTAGAACACTTATATACGGCGCGGAGACTGTCTTCCGGATCGAGACAGTTCTCAGGTACGAGATCAAGCATCGAAAGCTGTTCCTAGTCTCGTGAGAGTATCCTTCGTCTCGGATAATCATCGACGGATCAATCATTCGGGCGATTGATGGATTGTCGTACTTTGCTATGAGGATACCCTGATCGTATCGATCCTTTTTTTCAAGTCTATTAGTGTTCTTTTATGTTCTACACCGTCATCGCTTTAGACTTTTAAATCTTCAATACCGAATATTTAAGAATTATGCTTAAAGATCGACCTGGAGAATAAAATTTTTGTTTGCATGATTTAATTCAAATTGCTGAATATTCACCGAATGCATACGGAATTATATAGTTTATTCAGAACGGCAATAATGCGGAGAATTTCATTGGTTCTCTGGGTCATCTACATCAAGATCCTCCGATTGATTCAATTCACTTTATTCAATCGCTGGCGGGCTTTTGCGATCCTTATAGCACACCATAAGCTACTTTCGAGTATTCTAGTAGCTGTACAAGTAGGTGAATTACGAACAACCATAAAAACTCGTGTACTCGGTCAACGACTAGAAAACATTATCTCTTATGACGTTTTCTCTTCGTAACTCGATCGAGAATTTAAAATCGGAATTAATCCGATCATTGAACCGAGTGTTCAAGTAACTTTGAAATCCAAAGATGATTCGATGTATCTAGAGGTCACGTATTTATTAACTAATTTAAAGATTTTTGCTGATTTAAGATCCAATCTTAATTTAATTTTTAATCTTGTCTTAATATAACTTTTAATTTAAGAATTAGTTTTAATCTTAAAAATAAAATTATTAAAAAATTAGAAAAGTAAATTAAAATAAGATATGTAAAAAATATATTTATTATATAAAAAAATATATAAAATGACTATTTAGTTTAGAGACTAGATATTTACTATTAATAATAGCTTAATTTAAAGCATTATTTTTTATTTTATAAAGTTCAATTTTAATTTAATTTTTAATCTTGTCTTATATAATTTAGTTTTTAATTTGGGATTTAATTTTACAATTAAAAGTTATTCAGATTGTTTCTCGACAAGCGAGATGCTAATCAAGTCATCTCATTCTCTCCTTCTTTCTCCATTTATTTTATATTTTCATTTTATTTTTATATATTATTTGTATTATTTTTGTTATCGTTATTTTCTTTTCTTATACTTTTAATTTTTTATGTTCTGAAAGGGTTTGCCCTATAATATTAATGAACGTCTTTATCTATTTCTTTCTGTCTTTTCTGCTTTGTCTTCTCCTTGACTCCTGAATCCAAGCGCGTCAATGTGTCCGCTCGCATAAGTGTACGTATACGCGAACCTGTGGCTGGGAGCCTCACCGTAATTACGCGGGGCGACTATTCATTAAACTGATTACACCTTATTCCCTCTGCACTCCCCCGCCCGGCCCTCGCTTCCCCGCTGCTCTTCACTCGTCCACAGACGCTCCTCTCGTCGTTTGAGAAAGAAGCCGAGAAGCGCCGTTTTCGTTCTCGCTGCTAGATACAATGCGGCGGCGCTTCATCTCACCGCGCGAGCTCAACCGTTCTTCCTAACGTGCACCATGACTTCGTGCGTTCGTATGGGTTGGTGCTGCTGTTTATAGGTATTGCATACAGGCACCGCATATAGTGCTGACAGGAATGCAAACAGATACGTTGTTAGGGTAGATTTTTGTATTGCGCCTATCGCTCCTAAACGATTGTCTGTATGAGCAGCTATGCCGAGGCTCCGCGAAACTGCTAACATTTGAGATTCCCGTTGTAATTTATGTCTGTATACGTGTACGCGTGTGTTCGTAAAGTTACTGCCTCTTTCGTGGCAACGGTGAGCTTAATCGATCGGACGTGATCGTGTATCGCCGTGAGGAGTCTTGAGGCGCGATTTCGCGCTGGAGCACGGATTCCGAACTGGTTTAGAATCGCATCGAAGCTAAGAAGTCCAGGCCTCCAGGTTTAAAGAGAAATTACTTGTTCTATTGTTGGCGGATAAATCTACTTCAAGCCCGAGCAGGGCTCGCAGCAGCGAATTATGTCATCTCTTATCTCGGCTTCCATTAATTCTCTCTCCGTGCGATTTTCGCGATGTCGAATCAAAGAGATCTCCATACAGCACAAATTTTCAAGGGATAAAGATATCCAAAAGACATCTCTACGTTTTAAAGATGTTTCTAGGACGTTTCTCCAATAAAGTATATTGTATGGATCGGAAGCGTAGTATAAAAATATGAAGATTGCGGTAAGTTTGGACGCTTTCAACGCTTCTATTCTTGTTTTACGTTTAATAAACAATAAAAATAAAATGATTATAAGCGTTTAAAGCGTGTAATTGTTCAAACCGAACACTGCCAAGGTATTTCCATTCAGTCACATTTTCATTAGAAAATTGTGATCAAACTTAGGAAGTTGAGACACATAAATTAATGACTGAAGAAATCCTATAACAAAGTCTAACTATGAACAATTTAGTCCAAATAAGAACGAGAAAGGTTATCCAAGGTATTAAAATTTTTTTTATTTAGTATTTATATGGTAGATAATACTCATCATACCGATTGTGAGTAAAGAAAGCCATAGTGAACACGTTGAAAGCTCAACTGTTTCTAAGATATAGGTAAATAATTTTGTATGTTGGTACATAATTAATTTATTAGCTTCTATGTGTTGTATGCGATGTGAAAATTTATCTCAGTGTTTATAAACCGGGTTCTGATTCAATTTCCATATACATTTTATAATGAAAAATTCACATTCGTGAATCAGTAAGTTGATATCAACTAGTTGTCACACATATTTGATATTCAAGTATTATTTGTTACAACTTTCACAACTTTACAGATTTATATAAAGTTTGATAGACTTTGGAGGACAAGCGTCGAACGCACGAAATGGGAAAGAGCAACCGACCGATGTTCTCTAACATTAAGAGGGTGCTGGAGTTGGAGCGACTTGCCAAACTTGCTCGATGTCGATAAAACAGACTTTTAATTCCAAATAAAATATTACGTACATCAAAAAAACGTTACATACATTAATTAAAACATTACATACATTAAGCAAAATTATTAAGTAAAACGTTATGTACATTTCTTGCTCTGCTATATTCTATATCACATGAATGCGATGTTACGTATACTCAAATCGTACTTCTCAAGCCATTTCTCTTGTAAGCTTCAAAATCATAATTTGAAGGTTTCATAATATTCTTATAAATTATTCAAATATGGAAAAGAGTACTTTTTGTTTGGATATATCCTTGTATTCATTTATATATATGTGAAGAAAACGAACCTACATGGTAACAGAAAACGGTAATTTACAATTTTTTCGGGATTTTCATATCAGTTTGTACTTTTTCAAAGGTATTTGCGTTTTTTCTTTTATTCTGGAGAAGCATTTTTTATTCTGTATAACAAAATGGTTTGAGAACTACGAAATAATGCTCCGCGTTAGTAACTCCAGCATCCCCTTAAGTCCCTTCATAATGTAACTTCCCGAAAACTAATCCGAAAGCGTTAATGCTTGCAGTGCTTGCATCATTAACGAATATCTCATGCTTCGAATTCTCGCTCAATTGCTGTATTTTCCCGATTGCGTTCTTGTTCACCCTCACGTGTGCTTCGATGACCGATTATATGGAAACAAAGAGGTGCTGTAATTCGTCTTTCGGTTCTAGTACTTTCCATACACGCATGCTCATTTACGCCAAGATTGGTCCAATTTCAAATGCTTATTCCCACATATGTAAACTTCTTACATGTTAAAATACATCTCTCATTTATTTTCGTCTTTTTGAATATAATTTTGGAAACAGTAAAAAATCTCATAATACTGATAAGGAGAAAAGCTCAAAAGTGGCTGTAATCAATTTTAATAAAATTTGACAGGATCGTAGAGTGTGCTCCTTTGAATATAATCATACCTCTATTTGAAGGTAGACAGTGAACCGTTTCTGAGTCATTTCAATATTAAATTTAGTAGCGTCATTCATTAGAGTTTATTATAGAACATTTATATTCGAGTATATGTAGTGTAATAGATATAGTAACATTCTCTCCATTTAGAGTGGGCATTCAGAACAACTGTTCACGGAGGGCTTAGTGAGCTGTTGTCATTCTGAATACAGATTCGAAATCAAACCTTATTAGGAATTATTGGTATATACAGTAATAAAAATAATTTTGTATTTGTGTTGAAAACGATCCACTCAAGTCCTTTTTAAAATTTTGTGTTAAATTTTTAGCATAATAAGATTATATAATTTCAATATTTTTTATTAAATTGATATTCAATATTTTTTAAAATAATATAATAAAAATGTCAAAATAATATAATTTATGAGTAAATAAACAAATAACAAAAATAATTTGTTTTAAACGTAATTTAACGTAAATTCAAAGATAAATGAATAAAATATGTATTAATTTAATATATCATAAATATTAATTTTATTGAAAAAATATACTTTTACAGTTTGTTTACAAACTGTGTCAGTATTACCTTCCTTGTGTTTATTTTTTAAAATAATATTTGTATTATTTTCTAACACACACACACACGCGCGCGCGCACGCACACACGTACACACACACACGCACACATACATCTTCATCTTGTATTAAGTTAATTCATAAATTTTTTAATAGCTTTGGGACACATGAAAAGTGTTAGACCGAACACAAATTTTCTAATGGTGCAATTAATTTTTTTCTATTATAAATATAATGTTTCATGAAATAATTGTGATTAGTTCTTTTTAGAAATTAATGTTTTTTTATATCGGATTACTACGTTTAAAAATTTTAAGATAAAAATTTCGATAAAAACAGATAAAACATAAAGTGTTAAAGCACCACATTTCTCAAAAGATGTCGTCTTTTTTATAATTTTAATGCAATATTCACAATAAATTATTATACAAAATTATTATAATTGTCTGTTTAATATAAAGTGTTGTTAGAATCATTTCGAGAATGAATACAAAACGTAAACAATGGATTTTATATGAGTGGAAACACTTTATATTCTTATACCGTAGTCAGAAGTGATACGTGAATTATACACAAGCGTGTTCACGCGATCCGTCGACTGATTCATCATAGATATCGCGTCTGATCGCGAGGTGGATATCTGTCAACTACGCGTTATCGATAACGGCGCATTTGCGGGTGCGATACGCAGGCGTTACCTTTATTACGACGACGTTGCGATATTGCCCACCGTGAATAGATAGATAGTCGGGGACTCCGGTGGAAATATTCACGTGCGTGATTTCCTCAACGGATTATACGTATTATCGCGTACAGCTGTGGAGATGGTACACGCTCACACACGTGTACGCGCGCAAGCACGCTTCCTCTCGCTGTCCTAGAAGATATACTCGCCGCCATTAACATTATTATGTGCGCCCGGACTCGTCAGTGGGGATAAGTGAACGCGCACGGCTTATTAAATTGCCGGTGTAACATTACGATTTACAGGGCAATAAGAGAGTTATCTAACCGGCGAGGTGGGAATCGTGTGGATGGGGCTCGCGACGCGAGTGTAGTGACAGCGTACATATACATACGCGTTAATGCCGCGTCGCGACGATTTTTCACTACGCGACGCTTTCCACGAGGCGGGATGAGTTGATTTTTTCCTCTCCTTTTTCCTTTTGTCGTCCCCTTTTCCTTTACTGAACAATTTATACTTATAATTATACGTACGTTTTACAGCAGTCGGAATTTACGTTGCACGATATTAAATGCGAGATCGGTGAGATCGCTTGGTCGCAATGCGATAAATCGGAATCGCGTGCTACCCAAAAACGCGAAGATCTACGAGATGCTAAGCTGAGCGCTTTATCTTTATCTTTGAGTCTGATTAATAGATATGAGAGTTGAAATCACGGTCAAGCGTGAATTTATCGAGAAATTATCTTGATTAATACAATTTTATTTTATTTTTAATAGAAAAATAAAGTGAATAGCCAATATAATGCAAAAAGTATATATATTTAAAAATTAAAAAAAAAGATATATTGCAAATCTTGGTTTCTTTATTTACGAATTGAATGTTTAAAAAATGTTTTGAAACAGTTAAACTCGATAAACAAACTCGATAAAATCAAGTATCTAATGATGATGCTTGACAGGCGTCAAGGAATGACTGAATTAATTACAAATTGTGTCAACCCTGGACAGATTTAATGTTCATTTCATTTATATAAAAATTTAATTAAATAACAATTAAAAAAATTTTTTTTATTCTAGGATGTTTTTTTTTTAATAGAAACAAATTTGCGAGAACGTCAGTATCTTGGACGTCAGTATCCGGATCGGCTGGCAACTGGGCGAAGATGCGTTTTCGAGGGGCGCGCCGAAACGCCACGCGAAGTAAAGTCCTAACGCGCGACGTGGCCGCGGGTAGAAGCAACGGGGAGAAAAGAGAGGGAAGTAAAATAAAAAGCCATGAGGATTCCGTGGGGCCGTAGGGCCCCGGAGGTTGTAGTGACTGCGCGAGAGAGTTGCTCGTCTAAAAGGAGTCCTAGGCAGGTTATCGCTCGGCAGAGGCTCAACAACGTAGCAATTATCAGCCATTCCTCGCAAATAGCTGATGGTTAGTGATAATTATCTGCCAAGAACGCCACGCCATTGGGCCAGCCACGGTCGATCTATATACCGGGTGCCTAGAGCGAAACATTCGACGCGGTCCTCGTCTCCTTTCTTTCTCTTGTTCTCCTTCTCTTTCCTCTTCTTGTCTTCCTCTTCCTTTCTCTTGATCTCCTCCTTTCTCTCTTTTTTTCCTGTCTCTCTTGCTCTAACGTGGCTGTTTCTCCTTTTCTCTTCGTCTCCGTCTTGACCGTCTCATTTGAAATTGGTAGTAACGTTATGATAATTCCCGTTCTTCGACCGTGGATAAGATCGTTCCGTAAAATTCGTATTTCTTTCGAATCGCATCGTCGATCCGAATCCTAACATTATCCGACATATTTGTATAATTCCCGTGTCTCCTTAACAAATAATTATGAATATCGAATATAAATTCACTTGGTCATTAATGAATATAAACTTCCAAAGATTTCCTGCCACGTTGTAGTTTGAGCATTTCTATTTTTGCTATTATATTGACTTATCAGTTATAACTATGTTAAGATCATTCATTTGGATCGGAATGAAGCGTAGCAAGAAAAAGAGGAGAAGCACGTTTGCATCTGACGCCGTGGTAGAATCATCGAATAAAACGGGACACCCGGTCGTTGCCACGGCAAATAAACGACGAATATGTGCGGGCAACAGTGTGTTAAGTACTGATATTAGGGTAATAAGCGTGCAAAGAGAGCTCTCGGCCTATCGGCGTCGAGATGCACCCAGCACCGTGGAAGTAGGTGCGCGCCTCCACCTACGGCTGGAATTTTCTTTCCTTCTTTCTTTCTTTCTTCTTTCTTCCTCTCTTTTATTCCTTCCCTTCTTCATCCTGCCTCGTCGAGTCGACCCTCCTCGAACTGCGCTTATACACGAATGCATCTCTCCCGTATCTCGCTCGCGCAGCTTTCGCGAGATCGCAAAGGGGGAAATTCTCCGAGAATGCGCGCGTTTAACGGAGGGTAAAGATCGACGAATGGCAGAGTAGCCGGATACGAGTTATGCGCGCTCGATAATTCGCGCTAGGATGTGGGAACCTCTCGGCGGCGTAATTCCGCACGTCGGAATTGCCGAGGAGTCACCCTTAGGTGCACGAACGAGATATCAATAATAAAATTAACACATTTTTTGTCATATTAAAACAGCATAAATTTGTATGAAAAATGTATCTCTTATGTCCATTTCTACCAATGTAGATTTGAGATTAACTTAATCTCGAGTTTATTTACTCTTTATCTCTTTTTGATTCTTAGAACTGGACAAAGATACGACCGAGTAAGTTAAACTAAGATTAAAGTTAATCTACATTGATAGAAATGGGTATTAATAACGTAGATAAAAGGAATCTTCCAAAGAAGTGACTCAGATTGCTTCTCGTCCTGATAAAGTAAATTGCAATATTCATGAAACGTTGGCATTTAATGACGTATCAAGACACGGAGATAACGCAAAGCACTTTTTTGTAGAATATAAATTATTAATTAATAAAGTTTAATTATTCAGCGCATGTAACAATATTTTATATGATAATAAAAATGACATACTAATTTCAATTTTAACATATATATTTGTTCGCGCCATAGTGATCAATAAATATGTTTGGCTCGCGGTAATACCGGTCTGAGTTTCATATGTGAGTATGGCCTTAAAGTTTCGAAGTGCTCTCGGTCCAGCGGCCTCGCTTCGCGCTGAAGAAGGCGTAGATACCATCTGAGCGGCCAAATTGTTTCGGATTGTTGGTTAATTGGGTGGTCGTTTTGGTCCTATATATCTCGCGCGAGAGGCGAAGGCCGCACGAATGGAACTGGAAAAGGAGAAGATAAAAAGGAGCCAGGAGAGAGAGAGAAAGAGAGAGAGAGAGAG
>NW_017300070.1:204392-237237 GCF_001594075.2 Trachymyrmex cornetzi | reverse complement strand
AGAGAGAGAGAGAGAGAGAGAGAGAGAGAGAGAGACGGGGCGCGGGTGGTTACCATTCCACGCTGGATGCCGTCTGCAAATGCTGCCTCCAGCCTCGCCCACCAACCCCGTGTCTAACCAATAATCGAAGCTCGATAGCGTTGCAACCTCGCGTTATCCAATCGTGGACCCCGTTGCCACGCAATTGACAAGCACGTTCCCGGCGTTCGGTTCGGGAGAGTCCCCCGGGTGTGTCCGAATATGTGTGCGTTCCTCGCGGCGTAAACCGCCAAACTGACACTCTCGCGCCGCGCCGGTGTAAAAATGGAAACGACACCCGCGGTACGTATAAATCTTCAGTAAACACCACCATTTATTGTGCCGATGTAAAAAATGACGCTGGCTAACGACGAGAGAGAGAGAGAGAGAGAGAGAGAGAGTCGCACTTTTGTCAAAAATCTTGTAGTTTTCATCTCGTTGGCTCAAGCCGAATTATATCGGCTGTTATATCTTGGTTCTACATTAGTCGCAAGTCGAACGTAAACTTGTTACAAAATTAAAAAAATTGATACTTATTTAGTAACAAGCTTGCGATCGACTTGCGACTAATGAGCAATGTTAAACGCTCATCAAACTTAATTGTTAATTATTACTTTCGTAAAAAAGGAACATATTGTAAATAAATAATTTTCTAAATGAAACCATTAAACAGTTAAGAAATGATATAAAAAAATGTATATTTCTTTAATAATAAGAAAAGTTATAAGCAACAGAAAGAAAATTGGAAAAACATTAAAAAGAAAAGTCGGATATGCCACACTAAAATGGTGTTTAAAGATTACTATCACGCCCCGCTACACTCGATAGTACCTATAATAGAAGCGCTTAGCAGTCGACTAATCTTCGATATCTTTAGAATATCTTCAGGAAATATCCATGACGTTTCGTTACATCGATTAGCCATCGAGCGCGCAGGAAAGATGTTATTATCGATAATAAAATGATACTCGAGTTCCACGTCCTAGAATGTAGCTTTCATTAAACGACTGGAATTAAATATTAATCGCGTAAAGATTGCATTTACAGTCAGTCATTCCGCAATCGTTCTTGGAGCCGCGCGTGTCAGCTCAGAGCGGCTTGCCGTTTGGAATTTAGCAACTCGCAACAAACACCTGTGCAATTAGAGCTTGGCGATTAAGAACTCGCGGCGCCGGTATCAAGACGTATCGGGCGATCAATGTAATTACCGCGGAAATGTTGCCCCGATATGTAGCTATCGCTTCGCGCGATCGCCACTCTCGTATCGGCCGACATGTATTAAATATCCACAAAATCGCGCTATCACGCCGCAGCGAATGGCGATCGCAGTTTTCGCGGGGAGGGTTGAACGGCCCCGTTAATCGACCCAGAAGCGCATTTCCCTCGACTCGATCAACGCGGGGGACGGGGAGAGTAATACGTACGGCGCTCCCAGTCTTTGTAACACTCGAATGCACTTGTAATTTCCTGTAAAAAGAAAAGCTCAAAGTAGCAAGGAATTCACCGCTCCAGAATTGCAGATTACACGCAGACTCGACTGGCCGACCGTCTTACATACGTACGTTATATGTATGCGGATCGCGGCCCCGCGGAAGATTAAGCGCGTCAGGCCGCGAAACCGCGCGCGATGCGAGGCGCGGTCTCACCTCGCGAGCTTAATATACGCGCTACGTCGATACGTTTTATTGGTGATCGGTCCGTTAATTGCGCCCGCCCGTGCCGATGGTTTCTCACCGACTTGCGTGCGCATCGTTTAACAGCAAAAAGAAAAAAAAACGCGCGGAACGACTTATCGCGCTTATCCGCGATTTCCTGATCCTTGATTCGTTTGCGCGATTTCATTCTAATTATGGAAATCGAACGCGACAGATATGTATCGCGCAACGGAGCGTCGCGACGAGTCTCTTGTCGACACGTGCGCGACAATCGTGGATTAAATCGCGAACGCATCGATTAATCCGCCGGCAAATGCAATGTTCGCCAGGACGCGATTGTTTTATTCGCGCTAGGGTCTCTCGTTACGCGTCATTGAACGCGCGGCGACGTATTATTTAACAGTATCCAGCTGCGTACGCGGCGCGCACACCGACCTGCAATCAATTTATACCGACCTAATTGCCGTTAAATAATGAATCGAGGCCCACAGTTGCGAGCGTTATTAATGGCACGATTACCGGTATTCTATATAATTTCCGGAATCCGCTCGCACCGTACGTTGCGTTCTTGTTCGCTGCTTTCCGCGAGTTTCGTCTACGTTAAAAATCAACTTCGCTTTTCTCAGCTCCGTGTGATTTTATTTTAATTACATAAAAAAAAAAGGAAACAATTTTACTGGAGATTCATCTAACAATTATTTAGTTAAATACAGATCTGAAAACAATTTTGTTGAACTATTAAAATAATTATGTAGGACGCTTCAGTATGATGAGCAACGTTGTAAAGAATTTTAATAATCTAGCAACTATCTTGAGCATCTAACATAATTATTTTGATAGTCCAACAAAATTATTTTTAGATTTAATTCAATTTTTAGATAGGGGAAACTTGTTATACAAAAGGCAAGTTGACATTGCATTCCATTTATGTATTTATTAGGTCAATCGGATTCCGTCCGTTTTTTTGCAAAAAGTATGGTTTTAATTGAAAAACAATATGAAAAAGTACCTCAATTAAAATATTGTCCATCGTTAGCGATGACTTTTTCCCATCTTTCAGGCAGTAACCGAATTCCGCGGCGAAAGAATGACTCATCTTTGGAGGCTATCCACTTAGAGACCCATTTTTCGACGTCTTCATAAGAATTGAAGTGTTCCTCTACAAGTGCGTGTGCCAATTAGTAACTCATATTTTTTTTCATTGTTTATATGTTATATTATAATTATTATAATTTATATTATAATTTTTTATTATATTTTATTATATTATAGTTTATATTTTATATTATATAAGAGTTCCTTTCTTTTATGTTTTTTAAAACAAATAAAAATTGCAAAGAAAAGTGATATATCTAATTTACCTGCATTTTACTTTATAAGAGGAGTTTTCCCCTATTGCCGGACGGCACCTAATACATAAAACTCCTCCTAATACATAATATATATTCATACATAAGTTTGAAATAACCGCGTCATGGAGCCAAAATGGCAGCAGTTCGCGGTACTTTGTTAATCTAGTGACTTTAGATTGATCTAATATGACGAAAGAAACAATGGAAAGGTTATCGCAAAATCTTGTGTTAAATTGAAATAAAGGGAACTAAAAGGATAGATCTTTTGGGATATACAGTTGGAGGAATTGTGTAGTTGTTTAGAAAGTCTAATGCCGAAATTGTGAAAATTGTGCCAACGAGTCAGGGGACCCTCTACTTCAAATAAACTAAAATTCTTTCCAAGTAGTGACGTACTTTATGAAAATTCTATAGGTATTTTTTAATATATTCCGACTAACTTCGACTTTAAAAGATTTTTGTACTTGATAAAGTTATATTGTATCAATACTATTTCTGTAATATTGCTGCTTGCAGTACTTGTTTTATTTTAGCAAATTTCAACCACTTTTCTACTACAGTCTGCGAATACGATTACATGGATCGCGATGCGACGTATCTGCGCACGACACAATCGCGGAACGTCGATCGATAAGTCGCGATCGAAAGCATACGATACGCTTACTGGTGCACGCACGCACGCAAGCACGCAAGCACGCAGAAAAATAAAAGTACGTAATTATCGTGGCGAACGCGTTCGAAAACGATGTGCGTAGCAGATAAAACGCATTTAAGAGTTGCCGATAAAATCGATCGCGAGTTAACTCGCGTATCTCCAATCGGCTCGCCTCATTCGATTCCTCTGCCTTACGGCAGTTTCAAATGCACCCCGTTTTTTTACGTTTCAGAGGGCGCGCCATCGTCAAAATCGCGCCGCAGAAAGAAAGAACGAAAGAGACACGGACAATCATTATCGTTCAGGGCAGATCGATGGGCGTAAGGCGGAGAGCCGATAATTTATAACAGCTTGTCTTACACGTGTCCACCGGTGTAACGGCGAGATAACGAGGCGACTCGCCGTAATTGTCCTTTGTCTAATTACAGTCGCCGGGTCGGCTGACTAATTGTTTCATCGAGCGAAAATAATGGCTCGGCGTCACGCGCGATGCAACATCCCGGCTGGTTAAGCGGCACCCACAACATCGTTTCTCCTGCGAAATATCCCTCTTTCGAAAAATACATATATTCTGAAAAAATACGTATAACCTGAAAAAATTGCACATTTGTGACAAAAGTATTGGATTGTCAAAAGTTTTTCAATCTCCGAAAAACATATTATTATGATCCGATGTTTATTCGTTAAAGGTTTTCATAATATTGTGCTGAACTTGTAAGGTTGCTAACATTTAGATATTAAGATGGCTATCGAAAAGAGCGTGTTTAAAAAATTCGTCGATTTTTGCTTAAAAAAATGTGTAGATAAAAGAAACAGTAATAAATGACTTAGGTCCGTTTCCACCAACGCAGATCAACTTTAATCTCGGTTCAACTTACTCTTTGTCTTTTTCTAGTTCTAAAGATTAGAAAAAGACGAAGAGTAAGTTGAACCGAGATTAAAGTTAATCTATATTGGTGGAAATGGGCATTATTAAGATAAATGATTCAAAAGAAATAGTGTTTCTTGTAGATTTTGTTGCATTGCTAGAAGAAAGGCCTGTTTATGAAAGTTTTGTGTGTGTGTGCGTGTGTGTGTGTGTGTGTGTGTGTGTATGTGTGTGCCGTCAAGGAAACTTGTAAGTTGAAGGTGAAGGAACAGTAATATTCATTTCTACTAATGTCAATTAATTTTAATCAACTAATTTAATCTTTATTTTTTTCTAACGCTTAGAACTAGAAAAAGATAAAAAATAAGTTAAATCAAGATTAAAGTTAATATACATTGGTAGAGAAATAGATATAAGCCGACCAATCAGGGTAAAGTGATCCAAGCTATTTAGCAAGTGTTGAGTAAATCGAGATAGCTTGTCGTGAGTTATTTACGTTTTTAAGGACTTCGAATGGTATACCAAATCCGGTAGCTAGCAGATCAGGTGGCAAATGATTATTAAACACGATAGTCCTTATTTGAGGAATCATTATTCTGAATAAATTATTTATACAAACTGGTTTTTAAAGGATGATTTAGCACTTTTTTGACAACTCAATATATTAGGCTAAAACGAAGTGTTTTACGACGATATTTTTTACTATTAAAGACATTTTAAAAGGAAGTTTCGTAAGGCATGTTGCAGAGAATAAAACTTGATGTTTCATGTAAGAGAACAATTTTACTGAAATATTAAAAAATTTAACCATGTATACAGATCTGAAAATAATTTTGTTAGCTTATCAAAATATAATTACCATAGGACGCCCAAGCATAATAAGCAATGCTACCAAAAGTTTTGTAGTATTCTAGCAACCAGCATGAGTGTCTTATATAAATTATTTCGATAGTTTCTTTTTTAACAAAATTAATTTCAGATCTGTATCTAGTTAAATTTTTGGATAGTTTAGCAAAACTGTTCTTTCCGTATGACGTTTATCGAATATCATGTCGCGAAACATCGCGATGTTTCCTCAATCCCGATGGAAATATGGATTTTTCCTCGTACCCTTACAAAAAGGCGATCGCGCTTTTTACGAGCGACAACCGCGAGGGAATGGCGAGTGGCGACGCTCGTCAGCGCTCTGCGGCCGGAATTGTTGACTCAACCGTCGAGCACGATTTTAGCGGACGAAACTGCTTCGGAGACGGTTGAGTGTTCGGAGTTACGAGCGGGCGGGCGTCTCCTGTAGTCCTGTCTCTCGTATTCCTGCCCTTACACCTTCCATCTCCGTTCATCTTCCTCTTCGCCTCCTTTCCCGTTCGTTCAATTTCGCCGTCTTTCTCGCGCGGCTCTCGCCGCGCCGCGCCGCACCGCGCCGTATCGATCTCTCGCACGCACCCGCTGGTCCCTTGCTACATCGATCTCTCACTCCGACTCTTTGACTCTCTCCCTCGTCCTCGACGGGCACTTTTTTTCGCCACCCCACCTTCTCCGTTTCGCTCCGGCTCCCTCTCTTTCTGGTAGTCATTACCTCCTTATTACTAGTTATCTCGTTACGTGCTATCCGTTCGCTCGGCGGTCGATCCTCTTACGGGCCAATCGGGTGCACGCAAGCGTGCTGACGCGAACTTTTTAGCGCAGCGAGTTACGTTAATCGCGCGCGAAAGCCAGCGTTCTCGAGGATATTTGGTTTACTCCTAATACGGCAGGTGGTATTATAGTGAGAAAGAGAGATTTCTTTGCCTTATTTAATAATTGCAACGTAGTTTCAGATCTATTTGCACGTTCAAAGCATTGTGCGTGACATAAAAGATGCCATGTAATGGCCCGTCTACAATACATGGAGTAAGAAGTAAGAGTAAGAAATTGACCAATCACAGTCGAATGTGAGAAGAATAATCGACTGTGATTGGTCAATTTCTTACTCTTACTTCTTACTCCGTGTATTGTAGACGACGCCTAATACGTCGTGTTTTAAAAGTTTCGAGTATAATTACATGTTTTTTTTACACAAACTTTTTCTATTTTCGTGCTTAATAAACGAAAAGGATACAAGAGAGGCTATAAAGAGTTTCAATTTGAACAATATTAAATTACTGTCTCTATTTCTAATAAATCACATTATATTTTTAATAGATTTTAATAAATCACATTCTTTTTTGAGTTGTACTCCAGCTCGGAAATCGTGATCGTTATCTTGCTTTTTCAACTTGTCTATGTGTAAGTTTATAAATAGCTAATTAATTACTGCCATTTGTATACACTTCCTCGAAACGACTCTCGATTTTACGCCCACCCTCACA
Organism: Trachymyrmex cornetzi; assembly: GCF_001594075.2. Classification (NCBI taxonomy): domain Eukaryota; kingdom Metazoa; phylum Arthropoda; class Insecta; order Hymenoptera; family Formicidae; genus Trachymyrmex; species Trachymyrmex cornetzi. Next base: position 230,341 of record NW_017300070.1, on the reverse strand, counting down.
CATTTCACTTCTTTCTATAGTGGTGAAACACGATCTCTTTCACCGAATGAAAAAATCGTTATCGATATACTTATCTCGGACCGGTCGATGAATTAGATCGATAGACTCGTAGCTGTTGGAGCCACAACATATCATATTGGAATGCACCTGTAATATCTACGTTTCCCGGTTGGGAACCTCTTTATCCCCTGCGCACACATATGCGCGTGCGCGTATATATACACGCGCGTATACATATAAACACGTAGAGTAAACCGCGGAGCGAGTACGGCCGTCAGTGATAATGTTGATGAATCGGCTCGCTTACAACCCGTCTGCGTATCTGGATTTACACACCGTGTGTGTACCGAGCATAGGCGGACTATAGGTACAGCGAGGTATTAATGCTCACCGCGGATCGTGCGTGACCATGGTGTTGGTAGCACGCGTGTACACACGATCTCTCTCTCTCTCTCTCTCTCTCTCTCTCTCTCAGTTGAGCCATACGAAGCTCGCGCGAGCAAATTCGATGCAGACTGAGGCTTGGGCTAAGGCCGCTTTCACGCTGATCACGATGGCAGCACAATTGAGCTACTAATGGAGAAATATGATCTCGGGGAGGATTTTTACACGCATTTGTGAGCGATCGTCTGCGTTAAAGGAACATGGAAGGAACGATTTTAATGAAATATCTAAAAAACTTATACTTGAAAAAAAGTCTTGTTGCATTAATTGGAATTCTGATAGATTCAATCAAAAATACCGATCAGACACTTATAGTTAAATCTGTCAAACATTTTAGACGAGATCTAAGAAATTCAATTATAATAATCAGAATTCTGATTCATATAATCAGAATTCGTTTTGTTTGTACTTCTTATTGTTGGTACAACCAGAGCATTTTTTTTAGCGTACTTAGGTAGATACAGATCTGAAAATAATTTTGTTGTATCATTAAAATAATGATTTAAGAAATTCAAGCATGATAAACAATGTTGCAAATAAAAAGTTTTGAAATTTTAGTAACTAGTTTCCTTAGGAAAATTTACTTTAGAAAACTTAAAAAATTTATTTTAGAATACTTAAAATTTACTGTAGAGAAAACCTAAGAAATAAAGGTAAATTTTTTTTAAAGTTACTTTAAATTTTGTTTTTTAAAGTAACTTTAAAATTTACTTAAAAACAACTGAAAGAAACTATAACGCGTTGTGCCAATTATATTTAAGCCATCCTTGACAAATTTTTTTAATTTTAGGTTATTTTGTCCTAATCTTTTACACATTTTAAATTACCTCAAAATTTTTTAAGTAAATTCTTAATTACTTTTAAAAACTTTAACTTCGTTAAAAGTAAATTTGCTTAAGGGAATTGAGCGTCCTATATAATTATTTTGATAGTCCAGTAAAATTATTTTTAGATTTGTATCCAGCTAAATTTTTAGATACTTCAGTAAAATCGTTTTTTCCGTAAAGATATCTATTCTTGACATATTGAATAAAAAAAGAAGAAATATACAAATTTAAAACTCATAAATTTTACATCTCAAGGAAGCGTTGACGAAAGAATATATAATCACCGTTGTAACATTCAGGATTATTTGTCGGTGATTATCAAGTGAGATATATGGTTTTCAGGATATATAAAATAAATGATCGAACCGATGCGAAAAAAAGCATTGGTTTGAATTATTGATGATGTTTCGCCATTTACAGTATGTGTGCGTTATCGGTGCGATGCTGCGAGTCGGTGTGAAATGGGCCTAAGGCGTCTCCGCACGCACGTTCCCGCTCGCGTACATGCGTGGCTCCTTGCGTCCGCGCGAACGTGTAGATGACCGGTGAGCGATCACTTTCCTCTCCACCCACTCGAGGCCTGACAACATAATCATTGGTTTAACTTCCACTAAACCGTAGTTAAGCGGGCATTGCGGTTGGAGTACCTAAAATGTGTGTTTAACGGGCACGGACCTGTCCGTCGCCACCCCTCAGTCTCGTGTTCGTCCTCCTGCGCGCCGTATTATGCGAATCGGTCGGCGCGGCGCGGCGCGGCGTGCGGTTTCTCTCGACACTCGATCGCGCGGGATAAGTTATCGGATAAGTGGCTCGCTTAAGGTAGATCACCGTCGCCTATAGTAGATCCAGTTTGAATGTTCCTACATTGAAAAAAAAATTGGCTGCTGCAGCAAATTAGATGGTAAAATATGGCATAGCATTTTTAATTGGTTGCAACAGCCAATTTTTGGTTGCTGCAGCCAATTGTTGGTTGTGTTAGCCTATCTGCAATGTCAGTATAGGATTTCGATTGGCTAACGCAACCAAAAATTGGTTGCTACAGCCAATTAAAAATGCTATGCCATATTTAACCATCTAATTTGCTGCAGCAACCAATCTTTTCTTTCAGTGTACGCCTCTTGTATAAACCACTTTCATTTTTGGAGGTATAAATTTGAATGAAATAGACTACGATACATGCGTCCGCAATTATTTTATGACGCTGTAAGCGCGCGATGAATTACGCTATTCTGTAATTAGATGCGGAGTTGTGCAAACATGTATTTTTTTTTGTTTTCTCTCGAATTCTTCGTTTTCTTTTGGTAACATATATTGCAAAATACAAGCAATATTTTTTTGAGTAACTGAAAAAGTTTTTGAGTAACGGGAAAGTATTTTGAAATTCGTGACGAATTATGTTCAATGAGTGATATTTCAATGAGCATGCTTGGTGTGAGTTAATAAGTATTATAACCGTTCGCAATAAATTTTCGTTGAGAAATATAAGCGTAATACTTTATATAGTAATTTTTCAAACATAAATCTCTTTTTGCAAAGAGAGAAGCAAATATGGCAGATCTTACGAACACACATGAATTTTTTTCAATGAATTTTTTCATCATTCAGAAAGGAACGGAGAAAATCCACGGAAAAATGGGAAAAACATTGTTTTTCCCGATATTTTAAAATTATAGATGTGATGGTGAAACTACTAAATTGTTTTCAAGTGTAAATGAAAGTATAAACTAGTATAACTAAAGAATATTTTAAAACTACACGGAAAGAACTACATGGAAAAAGGTTTCACTAAAATATTTAGCTAGACTAGATGCAGATCTGAAAATAATTTTATTGGCTGCTCAAAAAATTGGTTGCCAAAATGTCAAACCTTTTTGCAGCGTTGTTCGTTATGCTTCAGTTTCCTACATAATTATTTTGATAGTCCAACAAAATTATTTTCTGATCTCTAATTATATATAGCAGATCTTCAAGGGATTATTTTGAAAAACATCTTAAAAACGTTCCAACATCCTGAGAAAGTTCCCACGAAAATTTTTGAGACAAAATGTGCTGTATGGGTATCTATCTAAATCTTTTAATACTTTAATAAAATTATTCTTTCCATGTACTTACAACAGTTTCAAAAACTGTGTATACATCAGACAATATAAAACTAGAAGAAAGTAAAATTAAAATCAAGCTTGTTTTCTATGGCAGCATTCCTTTACTAAATTGTTACACCCAATATTTGGAACGTGTGTAGACGTTGCAATGTTTTTCTGGAGGGCTCTCCAGGTGAGTTTTTTTAACAACCGTCGACGAAAGTAGTACGAATGACCAGAAGATTGTCACGAAGAAAGTCAGGCCGGAACTCACGATTGAAAGTTCTACGTAAGGATAATGTTGTTGTAAACGTGAGAGGAATGTATTCAAGGTACAGAATATGTAGAATACATAGGAGCCGTAATAATGAAAAATGGGAACAGGGGGAAGGAATAAAGAGGAATGATCAGAGCAGGAGGTCTATGAAAGCAGTACCAGTAAATTACACGACGTTACGAAGAAATTGATCGTCTAATTATGCCGGAATACTGGCGGTAGCTAAACAACCAATTTGTTCGCCGATCAATGTTCGACTGATGTTCTTCGATTAGGATTCAGGCCGCGTCGCGACGTGCCCAATTTCGTCAGACCCACGTATCCCCTCCTCTTACTGCGCACCACCCGGCATGTACGCACGCGGTCTTTACGCTGCCGATAATGATGACTGGTGCCAAAAATCAACTGTTAAATATTAATGGACCGATTAGATTAATAAAAGTCCGCCGTGAGTCGACTCTGCGACGTCTATGTGCACGTCTGCTTTCCCCATCGTCGCGTCTCATAAATAAAACATATAGCCAATTCGCACGTGATCCGATACTTTCGGACCGCGTCAGTGCATTGATGTAACGACAGATTTATCAGTGATGTACACGTAGTTTTTAATTTGTCTCAATTGCAGGTTAAAATTAAAGAGATAGTCGATAAATCCGGACTTGAAACATCGTTCCACGGAATCTGGGTTATCTGGGACATTGTCCTGCAGCAAACATCAACTAACAATAATATAACTGTTAGTTATAATTTCCTACTCAATAATATAGATGTAATGTAACACATGAATTGTACTTATAACAGTTATGTTGATGAGTAGGAAATTATAATAGTTACTATTAGTTGATGTTTACTGGGTTCACTGTAAACAATATGGGATTCAACACCATGCGGTGTTTATATTATTCTCTTTAAATATATAAAAACCAATATTATAACATTGATACATAATTACCAACATTATATTACTGCAGAGAGTTGTAGGTTTAACAGCACGATTTAAACTTCATATTGTTGAATCCACATTTATGTTTTTTAAGGGGACTTTTGAAGGCCAGAAAGAGATTATTTTATACGATGTCTCGAATGTATTTATTTAAAATATATTAAAACAAATTATAGAAGACAAGTAATAGTGGAAGATACTGTAAAATCCTTGAAAAAGATTATACATACACATATGTGCCAGTCTCCAACAAGAAGTCAAAGTAAACTCAGAGAAACATTAGCTAACAGTAATCTAAAAGTTAGTTACAATTTCCTATTAAATTATTAAATTATAGTAAAAAAACTCGATCATGGATTAATTAAATCCATATTATGTTGGTATTTATACAACACAATAAGAATTTTATTTAATACCGGTGTTAAATCCGATCCATATTTTTTCATTAAAACTCCATATTTTTTAGAATAATTACAGTATTTGAATAAGATATGCATAATGCGAATTCGACACATTTAATGAAATTAATGAATTTTTATTTATGCCGCATCTAGACCGTCGAACACTTGGTAGGTGCGGATTGCGGTCAGATTTGCGAATCGGAATTGAGAACCGCGAGATTACACGTGTGCGTGTGCACGTTCGTGGACACAACCGATAATTGCGGAAACCGCTTGAGTCCAATCGATACGTATGTGCGGAATGCTATTGAATGATCTCGCGGTATACCGCGAAATAATCTTGCCCGATGTCGCGTGCACACGAACGCACATGTGTACACGCGACTCGACGTTCATTCGTGTATTAAGCTCCTTGGTAAGTCGCACGGGTTCACGAATATATACGTGTGCGCACCGCAGGTTACTCTAAAGCGGTGCCTGGAGCCTGATAGAGTCGTCATGCGCCTCCATGTAATCAGTGGCTCTCAATTGACGCAATATCCATGAATTATTTTTTTGTTTCCCTTTTATTTCCGAACAAAAACCCAAGAAATAATTTCGACGGAAAAAAGAAAAAACAAAGGAGATTACTTCAAACTAAAAAGTTGTAGTTAATTATACGTTGCGAGAGACGAGCAACGAAAGAAAAATGAACGCAAAGATAAAAATATAATAAGAAAAAAATAAAATATATAAATATTTAAAGATATAACAGACAATAGTAAGAAAGAGAAAAAGAGAGATAAAAAAATAAGTAAAAATTCTATATATGTTATTATAATATGGAGGTACACATGATTGTTCTATACATTTCAATCCTTGCAAGTCTAACAATATTTTGTAAATAAATTATTTGCAGTGTTTGAATTAAAACTTGCAAAAGGAAGATTAAAATGTATTGAACAATCTTGTATACTTCTATTAATAATATACATTTTACGTATTTTTTAATTACACTTTTATTGAATACTTTTTACAGTTATTTTATTACACTTTTAATAAGCACCTTAAGATACTTATTAGCATCATTAGTAAATTACCGATCAATTGAGTTTATGATATTGCTATTCCAGTTTCAGTTTATGACTATGTTTCAAGTCTGGCAGTAATTGGTGCATATAAGTTTATAGAACTGGAAAATGTATTTAAAATTTAAATAGGAAATATATTAGGCACCAAAACACTCTCGATCGTATGCGGCATTTTACTTATCAATTTTCTATCTATCGATTTTCTACTTATTTGTACTAAGAATATTTTAATGATATACATGGAAAATTATATCTACAGTATGCGCAGAAGAAATGTTTAAAGGATTTAGTTTAACAAACGTGTTACAAAGTGGTCGTTTAATTTTTATCGCGAGCACCACGATTGAAGCAAAAAACGCGATTATGAAATTAGGATTCAATGCCATAGTACTTTTTCGAGATAATTCGCGCACGCGCGTGGTATCTTCACCGAAGCGTGATAATGCAACACGCGTAAAATTTCCGCACGTGTACCTTTCGCACAGATATATGTATTTGCAACTACTTATCGCCGTATTATCTCGCACGGGCATTTCTTTCCATTCCTTTCCAGTCTTCGCGGGTTCTCAGTCGTGAGGTCGAATCCCTTTTCTTACCGAATTCCAGGATCCGACAGGTGGAGAACTTTATTAAAGCTCGATCGGCCATCGAGATATCGGATTCTTTGAAATGAGAGAAACAGAAAGAGAGAGATAAAGAGAGCGAGAAAACATTCGGTCGGCTAATACCATGGAGATGTAACACGGATAATCCCGCTTTATTAATTAGCCGCTCTAATCTTCCTGGAACTTGTTCCATGATAACGAGTCGACGACATATCACGTTTCTCGTACATATATCTGTGAAATAATCGGTCGCCAGCTTTATATTCCTCGGCTGTTCCACGCGTTTTCATGCGAATATATGTGGCGAAATGTCGTGTATAAATGTCTCGAAAACGCACGAAAAACAATCTAAAATGTGATGTTCCTGCGATTTAACTGAATGCGTGCATAAAATCGGGATGCTTACTACATCGTACAGTTATTTTGCCACTGAAATGGATGTAGATAGGCGCAATGATACGTAATGAGTATTGTATGATTGATCTACGGTAAAACTAAACTTGTTATTGTTGAGGTTTACAGAAAGAGCAAACATAATTATCGCTGTAAATAACTTTATTGAGATTTACTAGCGACAGATTTACTATGCGTTGTTCTTATCAAATTACAATGATATATTTACTGCTTAATTTATTTTAATTATTTATAAATTATAAGGCAAATATTATTGTCTCAATGATGAAACTAATAAAAATATATGATTAGTTCTACTATTAATTGATTATTAATTAGTGATATAATAGAAGTTAAAATCTACATGAAATTTTGTTTTGTCGGGTGATTGAAAGATACTGTCGTATAAACCTAAAAAAATACGTAGATTCATTGAAATTTCATATCATATTGATTGTATCAGTAATTAAATTTCTAATAAAATAAATTTTTTTAATTTTCAATTTCCTACAATAACAAACAAGATTAATTGTTTAGGTAAATACAGTACAATATTTAAAAAAATTGAAATTATAGACACTATGTCTTAATCAAGATAGAAGGTAAGTAAAAATATGACTGTTCCAGCGAAATTTGGAAACAATTTTTTTCGTAATATAATTCACAATTAAAATTATATGTTTCTATTACTTATTTTGATACAAAATATTCTTCATACAAAATATAATTTCTTTTTTGGTTTGCTGTCATCATCATTATTACGGATACCTCAATAATTACAAATATATTGTTGATTTTTTAATCACTATATATACACATTCAGTTATTGGAACATTTATCTTAAAATATAAAATTTCTCTTATATACAATCTCATACAGCATAGATCATTTCAACAATATTATAGTAATATTGCAGCAATATTCACTTCTATGCTCTATGGGGGACATTATAAAATAATTTTTTCTCATTACTTGTACTTATATATATGTAAATATAATCTCCAATATATGTACGCGCGCGCGCGTATGTGTATGTTCATACAATATATGGGAGCTGAGTACCGAACACTTTTATCCGTGTTCCAGCAGTTTACAGTGGCCCCTTTTACAAGTAATCCCATTGATATATCAATCACTGCGAATGGAAGCGGGCGCGCGCGCTCAATCGAGGCTCCAGTCGTCATTAAAATTCATTTGCCGCCGATTCACGGTCACGCTCCTCTCGCTTCTTCGTCGCCCCCCCGGCCGCCGCCACCGCCGACGAAGAAGAGGTGCCGATGATCTCGGTGGCCGATTGTCGTAGCTGTTCGTTCAAGCATCGTAGACCCGCGCATCGGATTCACAATGCCGGGCATCGCGAATGATTAATGACGCGCGGGCAGTTCGGGGCCGCGTTAATGAAGCGATGACTCGGCCGACTCGTTAACCATCGTTAACCAGCGCGCCCTTCGGCGCGAGCGTGCCGATCGCCGTGACGTAACGATATACTATTGCGAGAAATAAGACGACTTCACCTTGACGCGCGTGTGAATAAGCGTGCGGGTTACGCCGCTGCATTACGCGCGGATGCTCATCAGACAGGATGTAGATATGGTAAAAATTGAAATTAAGGAGCTTATTTTATTTCTGATACTTCTTATAAAGCTTAAACCGCTCTTTATAAAAGAGAAGATTTAAGCTTTAGTCTTTGTGTGAGAGTTAAGTGGCCGGAGGTGAGGGGCATCTATTCATGTCCTTGGTACAGGATAATGTGGGGCACATGGGGGAGGAAATCGAAGGATGCGGTGTCGAACGGATATGCACTATGCGGGTACTTTTAAATTCACCTCCGGCCTAACGCCGTTTAACGCCGCGGGGGCTTTATCGCGGCCTCGATCCCGGCGCGGCGCGGTTTCGCCTAGCACGCTGCATCTCGCTCGCTGCATCTGCATACAATGAATAGCTCCCGTGGCACACGGATTCCTCGGGGGACGCACCGGATAGCAGGAACACAAGCTCGCGGACCGGCCGCGGCGTCCGTGTTTGAGCGAGATGCCGCGCTGGTGACTCGGCCGGATTTGGCTATATGGAGGCTACCAGGACTTCCCCGCGGGAGGCAAATTAAGTTGTGATTATCTGTCGATGTGATTTAGCCGATGCACTGGTCGCGGAGACTGTTTCGTCCGTCTGGAATGAAACGTCCGAGCGGAGGTGAAGCCCTTGAGACGCGACCGCGGATGGACCATCGGAAGACAACGATGACGACGACGACGACGACGACGACGACGACCGAATAGAAGAAGAAGATGAAAAGAGAAAAGAAGAAGCGGTGGAAGGAGAGGGAGAGACGTGTTTCTTCGTCGAGGCAGAAACAAATAGCCATTGTCTGCGGCGAGCAACAGCAGCGCGAGCCCTGAGGAGCATCTATCACCTGCTTATCACGATTATACCACTCGCGCCTCTCCCTTTCCAGCCTCCTCCTTGTCGGTCCATGCTTCCCTTCTCTCCTTTCCTCGTTCAACTCTTTCTCTGGTGCGTGATGTCTTTCACGTGGTGCGCCTCGAGTGAGACGTCTTCTCCCTCGTGCGTGGCGTCTTTTTGCTCGGCTTTAGGCCCTGCCAATGACCTTACTGCGCGCCGCACCGCTCGCGGACCACTCTCTGCCGCGGATATAAATAATTAGCGGTGCTCGCTTGGGCTTATCAACCGACTAGACCTAGTATCACGCGTTGTTGCGCGCTCGTACTACATGCGCCTACCGTTCGCAGACGGAACGTCGCCGATAAAATCGCGCCTCTCCCTCGAGCTGCTGTCTTCCTCAAAGTATGTATAACGAAGTCAATCTCGCCCTCCCGTTCCTGCACCACGCTCTCGCTCGTTCGCGATCGATCCCAAGATGCGCCATGGAATTAACTTATCTGCTCCGACATGACTATCGCTACACCGCTACGTGATCGATTCTAAATAAATGATCAGCACGCGTTTCTGCTGCGCTACCTTTAATCGGAGATATATGAAGTTGCTCTCGGAGATATCGTCTCTAACGGATTTGTAAACAACTTTTTTAATCCAACTATAATTTTTAAAATGTCCGCTGGTATCACAATAGAGGAACATTATAGTTTATACAGGAAATTCGAGAGTTAAGACAAACGGGAGAAAGCTAGTATTTAAATAATAAATGAAATATTAGTACTCTCTCAAAAATTGAAACAGTAAAAGGAATATACACGAGGATAAGAAAGAGTTAAAAAGTGGTAATCGGTGTATTATAATAATAAATATTATTCAATTATTTTGATTACATTCGCAAGAATCGGTCATTTAATAAAATTTTGATTGATTCAGTTAAAGAGAGTAAGAATACTTTATGAGATGTTTAAAGGATCATAAAATTGTTTGGGATCCGTATTGTAAACTGTTACACGTAAGGCATAATTCTTGAGTTGTTAACAACCTATATATGGACTTTCGATATCCGCAGTATTCGGTCCCATCGTCGAAGTAAGATGTCTACGTTCCGCCAAGGACATTCGGGACACTCAAGCGGGAGAATCTCGAGTATCGTAGTAACCCGATCCAAGGCGCGGGAATCAGAATCACGAGTAATCGGACGTCACGCGATGTCCTAGCGCGGTCGGGACGATCCTCCACGTGAGCTCTTCTTCGGGTACATTACCAGCTTGAGACCCGTATAAATATATCCACGAGAGTTCGCCGATAGCGATCTGTGGCGGCAGGACCATTTGTTGCCGACGCATACGTTCATTCGTGTCTGCCAACCGGGATAGCCTTCGATCGTTTCCCGCGAGGATAGAAAGAATCACCTGCGCGATCATCCACCGGCAGCCTCGTTTAGTTCTATCGTAACCATGACATGAACGTCGAGAAAAAACAACGAGAATAATGGCATCTGATAAGGAACGTCCTGGCTCCGAAGTATCGTGCGTTTACTCTTGCGAATGGTGTCATTAGAGCGATTAATTACTAAATGAAGCGTATACGGTTATTTCCTCTTCTTGTATAATGTATCATACTTATCTTTATCTAAGTATAATCCTTTATAGAAATCTAATACTGGACAATTTATTATTGAAAGACAGTAATTAATAACTTATTTAGAGAACTAAAAGTACTGTGAACAACGGTACTTAATACTTAAAATAAGATAATTAGTCTTTATTAGTCTAGTATTAAATTAACCAGCATCAGATTTCTGTAAAGGATGGCGCAACTTGGTAGATGGACAATCAGATAGATAATTATTAGACAATTATATCGTATTGTAATTCTTTTATACACATGCAGTTTACGTAACTTCCTAATTTTTCAAATATCTTTCGGAACTTTCGTACCTATTAGTCGCCACGTGGGGATACAAATATTCGCGAGTAAGCTGTTTTTCGGTATCGACGGCATCTTCACGAGACGTCACGAGTCGCGTATCGGAATGTATCGCAACGTTCACGAAAACCGTTAAGTTTTCAAAACAAAAGGTAATTTGTTCGCTGAACACGTCCCTAAAGAGACCATAGTGGCAACGGTACCAGCAAGATCTTGCTGCGGGATAAGATCGCATAACGCATTCGGGTCCGTCACAGTGGGTCTCCGGGTTTTGGACCATCCGAAACTACTTCGTGGAACCCGTATCTTGACGAAGACATCTGGATCCAGAAGGCGTCCGTCCTACCTGTCCTGAGAGAGGCCTCTTTTCCTTCTTTGGCTCCTCGGGATCAGACAGTTTAAATATTAAAATAATTTGACCTAAACATCCCATCGTTTCTGACAAATATATCTGTCCAAAAAAGACTTTAAATGTAAATAATATTATTTATAAATCATCCGGAAAGGATGGTTTTGCTGAAATAACTAAAAATTTACCTAAATACAGATCTGAAAACAATTTTGTTGAACTATCAAAATAATTACGTAAGACGTTCAAACTATAGTTGCTAAAGTATCAAAACTTCTTGCATTGTTCATCATTCTTGTGTTTTCTACGTAATTAATTTGACAATCCAAAAAAATTTTCAGATCTGTATCTACCTAACTTTTCAGATATTTCAGTAAAATCGCTCTTTCTGTGCAGTCAAAATATTTCAAGGGCAGAATATTTAATTAATTTCTAGTCTCAGTTTCTTAAAATATGATTTTACAAAAATATCTGGAGAATATAGTTATGAAACATTTCATTTTTATGTTTTTATTTTTTTCATAAAAATTTCAAAAATATAACTCAAAAAATATAGGCAGTTTTCAGCAGAGAAAATAGTTTTGCAACTGCAGTAAAATTCTTTAATATGATTGGCCTATATATAGCCATTAGTTTTTTATTAAATTTATAAACTAATCATGTTAAAGAATTTAGCAACAATTATTTTCTCTGCTGAACACAGCCATAGCTAGCTTGCGTTATTAACTAATATTTCTGTTGGAATAAATTCCTTCCATTGAATCGCGTAATCTTGTTCAAAGATCGTGCAGTAAAGATCGCGATTCGATTTGCATATTTAATGTTCAATGTCCACGACAATTCTAATATAATGATAAGTTACTGAAGCTGACCTTCGACTCTGTGACCGGCAGGAATGGAAAATTTCGCGTTTATCCTCAATAGGATGAGGATCATCGCCATCGATGATGGGCGGAATATCTAGGATTTAATGAAGAAGTCCTTGAACTTTAACAACGCGCCTGTAATGGAACCCTGAGATTTGCGGTTGCATCTATTCGTCTGCATGGGCATTACAGCGAGAATCACTATGATTAACGAGGCAAAAGTGTTTGATTGTTATGCCAGCGAAGCATCGATAATTATCGATTACTGACATTTTCGCGGACATGGTGTCGTTGATGATAATCGATGGGAGTACACATCCTCGACTGTGATGGTTTACTATAAACATGCGTTTCGTATCAGCTAAGTAATAAATATAATTAATTGATAGACACAAGGGAGTACTAAAAGAAAGAAGGGGGTAATAGAAGAAAATAGTACCTTACTTTAACAATATAGTAACATAATTGAAGAAAATGGTCTCATCTCAATACTTTTTTCTCTTTAATAAACTGCAAATTATACACTACGGCCTGCGGTGTTTCCCTCACAAAATCACCGACACTTAATTTTAATAAGACTCTTCCACCTGACCTGACCGATTTGGAGTCCGGGACTTCTGAGACATTCTGTATGAATGTAAAAGAAGTGAAGGGTAGATTTGTGCAACTGTAGTCGATCCCCGTTAATTCGGCCATCCTACCCACGTCATTATTTTTAATAAACACGGTGTCAAGGGAGATAAATGTCCTTTTGCTCTTTTCGGCGTCGTACAATAAAACCGCCGGCTTACGGCCGAGCCGCGTTCGCCGTCATCCTAACGAGTTAAGTGGGATTCATACTGACGTTGCGTTATCGCTGCCGAAAAGAAGCCGACGTTGATTTTGGAGGAATTAATGAACTTGACTAAGAGATGTGAAGTAGACTTTTTAATTTCTTTTCTAAAGACAAACATTCTATTTTAAATATTATCACACTGAGATAATATTTAATTACACTATTAGACATCAAAGGGGCAATGATAACCCAATCCCTTGAGTTAAACATTTAATTATCTTTAATTTCCATGTGTGCCAAAATGTAAAAGAATCAATCCATTAATGTATGCACTTAATAAATAACAAAATTTGAATAAAAAAAAATACATTTTCTTGAGTTAAATTGTTTAAGCCTATCGTTTTAATTAAATTATAATGACGTATTGAATATGAGCATCTACACATATATAGGCGACCTATATATATATAGAAATAATTAAAAATAACTCAAATTAAATATAATTTTACATTATGAATTTAATAATATATATCATGTAAAGTCAAATAAGTGATTTTAAACATAATTAAGTTAAAATTACTTTTTCTTTCTCATAATTTAAAGTTCAGCTTTACAATTAGAATTAAATAAAACTTAATTATAGTGAAGAGAGACAGCAAGTTTTGTGGAATAGAGGAATTTCATTGCATGTAAACTGAAGGACGCTCGCGTTCTTGAGGAAGAATTTATGCAACCCGTTAAAGCGACGCCTCGGCACGACGCCCACGATGACGCCGCGGCGAACTCTTCTCGTGTTTCCGGCGTCCTCTCTCTCTCGCGGGCAACTCGCTGTCATCGTAACGACCACGACGACGATCCCGAGGGGCAGGCGACGGGCAATAACGATGGTAGGATTAAACTCGTAGCGACGGCCGCTCGTCAGGATCTACGCGCGTAAGTGGGCACTTACGAGCACTACGCTCCATTGACGTCGCTAACGGCCGCGGTATCCTGGAACGATCGTTGTGCTCAAATCCACCTTCTGGCAAGCACGGATTGGGTCGCATTAGAAATTTAAGCGTATGCGAGTTAGAAGAAGAAGAAGAAGAAGAAGAAGAAGAAGAAAACGATGCTACCCTTGTTGGCGCGCAAATGGATAACTTCCCTGACGCCAGACTGAATGACACTGACTTAAAAAACGAGGTGACTTCGAAGGACAGCAAAATAATTTGTACTCACTTTAATTGATAAGGAAAGGGAAGATTTTGTAACAATAAGGTTTAAATTTTATATTGAATGATGTGCAATAATTAGAAATAAATTCAGAGAAAAATAAAGAATTAAATGTAATACGTCTTAAAATCCGTTTTAAAATATTAATACATTTATGTATAAAGCCCAGATTTAACCCGTAACAGAAACATAATTTTTTCTGACGTTAAAGAAACATATCGCTTATTTACTACAACAAAGACGTAACTAAAAAATTGACATTTTTTAATTGCTTACAGAAAACACGGAATTATAAAGAAAAAAAACATACTTTAAAAGAATATCTCTTTTATTCTTCTATAAACAGTTATTACATCAAAATTGCATTTTGAAATTAATGTTACAAAATAATGATTCTCAAAATATTGAAACTCATTTTCTGAAAAACTGTGTTTTTTGAGTTATAGTAAATGTGCGATATGCTACCCTTGGGACCTATTAAAGTTTCTCGTTACTATAGTTTAATTTTTTTAAAGCTTTTTTCAAATTTAATTATATGTAAGATAACCGGATCCAACATGGGCGTATATTCAAAACGTCCTATTCGCTGTTTGTAGATAATTACACGATTAATTCAACAGATAGCAGTAATAGTTCGCGTTGATTATCCGTCTGACTGGATTACATCAGTTTATTGCTCAATTTGTTCGTTCTGTTGTCGTCAATAAAGCAAAATGCAAAATGTTATGGTATAATAGTGATGTAATATTTCGTAGGTAAGTAATTGCTTTCTATAACAATATTAAAAATGGTTATTAATTTCAATAGCTCGTGTTATTGTAGCACTGTATTTAAAAATAGTTTAAAAACATTATATATTTAGTTTATATTTTTGTCACAACGTTCTGTTTATAATCAAAGAGAAGAAACTTTTTGTATGGTAGAAACAATATGGCCAACCTATTAGATATACTAAGTGTACACACATCGATTAAGATTTTGGTATCTCCGTTATTTCAGATTATGGATTCCAACTTATCTGTTAAACATCAATAAATAGATAAGTAGGTAAGTCCAGTGTTTGGAAAAAATAATTCTTTATATATTCATATATGTCAATCAACATGTTAATATGTCAATAAGCTTATTTTTAAAAAGGAAACATATAGAGAAAAATGGGGGAACTGTACGCAGCGAGTAATTGTGCGCATCCTGGTTTGGTACTTTTCCAATAGATGAAGACATCACTGCGGTGAAATTTTTACGCAGGAAGTTGTCTTCTTAAGATGTAACTACAAAAGATACGACGTAAATACATCGCTAGCCAGAGAAATACAAAAAAGTGAAATTACATTTTTTCTTGTTATTTTAGCATTCAGAAAATAAGGTGGTAAGTCCGTATTTTTAATTTATTTATTTAAAATTGTATATATTATTAAAGTACGTTAGTATGTGCATCTTTTGAGCTGTTATTTATTAAGTTTGGTTAGGAATTGTTGAAGTAACCGTATTTCGTACCAAGTCAGGTCGCAGCGGGCAACTGTGCGCAAGCGTTTTTAAATGGGCACGATTACTCATCTTCCATATACTGTATGACTAGCATTAGTTTTTTCGTTTCTTTTTGGCATTACTATTTTATTTTGCCATTTCATTTTGCCAAAGTCTATGTGCATTATTATTATATTAGTTTTGTATTTTTCCTTAATATATACAATATACATTTAAAATATGTTTAATATATATTTATATTGCAATATAATAAATGTATGTTCTGATTTCTATGTCAACATTCCACAATTCATTCATTTCTTACAACTTTTGTTTTGCGCACAATTACCCAACCTATGCGCACAATTACCCGTCGCACGAGAAATTTTTACGCTTTTCCGTTTTTCCCTTTTTGCCAAATACAACTTTATTGAGTGACAATCTGTTCAAGATAAGGATACGTAATGGTAGAAGAATGTTTATAGTTTCTATTTTCATATTTATATCGCTTTGAACTTAGAAAACCATCCCAAGAAAACAAATATCCCTTAGGTGCTCACAATTCGCCCACTTTCCCCTACTTAGATTAGATCATATTAAGTACATATATACCCAGTAATCCCAGTATGCGTCGAATGCTATTTCTTTTAAATCTTTACTGCACCTATATAAATATTAGAATATGTTTCGTATCTCTTATTAACATTCAGAAATGTTTCCACTTTTAAATGTGACCACTAATTTTCAATTTTGAACATGTATCCATTGTTTGTTCCACTTATAATAAGTCTCGAAGTTTTAAAAAATATCAAATAGATAAATAAGCGCATTGTTGAAATATTTAAACAATTCAAAATATAACATTTCTAACAATCATTGAAGTAAATGGTTTCCGACGAATTTTAGAAAGCCCTTTTTTTCGCGAAATGGCACGAATGCAGCTCTTTGAAATTTTGAATGATAAAAAGTAACGTGGCATTAACTTGTTGAAATGTGTATGAAATATGTCTGCGAAAGTATTTAGCGGAAAGGACAAGTGGATCGGATGGGCGTGATTAGAGGATATCCCACGTCAAACCGTCACAAAAATGTTACAGCGTGTTACACGAGCCGACAAGAAACCGACGAAATTGCGGCATTTGTCGTATTTGAGAACGCAAAATTACGTATTATTTCACATATGCACGGCTCGTTATGCCGTATGCATACAGCTGACACCCCGAGCGCGTTAAAAAACACGCAACTTTGTGCATCCGGAAGTTGTAATTTTTGCCACGCCATAAAGTCGCGAACGAGCAGAATGATGCATGAGATCGCTGTTTCGCCATTTCTGTGAATAATAACGTCGGTGCTGGAATTATTGATGCGTGACAATAAAGTTCACGGTTATCCACTTAACGTCTACAAGGCATAAATTGAATGACCATTGTTATTGTCCTTTTTCGAGCTAACGAGACTCCATCACTTACAATATAAAATTAAATTATATCAAATTGTGACATATGATTTTATCATAATGTAAAGTATTGTAAAGCATTAGCAGGCTGCGTTTATCAATGGCACGAAATACGGAGAAGAACAAATAATATTGATTAAAGCATATATTTAGTAAAGGCTTTCACTCTTACAGCAATTTAATATTAAAAGGTGATTAATTACTGATTAATTACTTATTTTGACTAATATTTTAGGTAATAAAAACGTTGTTGTTTGGGGGGGTTTTTAATACTCAAAATAAGTAATTTTTAGTATTAAATCGGCTAGTATTAAATTGGATTTCTATAAGGGCACAATAATTTGAAAATATTTCGATTACGCGGGGATGACTAGAGAAGTTTACGCCAGGATTTATCCCACACTACATACGTGTGTCGACAATAAGACACATTACGCGGCGTAATGCGATTTAATGTGAAGTGGTATACGAAGGGGTGCGGGGCGATGGTGGTTTGTGAAGGTGGCAAGGTAGCTGAACGAGTCATTAACCAGCCGTGGCTCTAATCAATTCCGTCTCACCAGAGTGAGTTCCTGTGCCCTAGGTGCAGTGCAGGGGAACAGAGAAAGAGAGAGAGAGAGAGAGAGAGAGAGAGAGAAATTGAGAGGAAGAGGGACAAAACTCGTCTTCCTCCCGCACAAGAACCCCTCTCCTCCTCTATCTCGTTAATAAAAGCCAAGATGGCGAGCGACGGGGGGTCGGCGAAGTGAGAGAGAGAGAGAGAGAGAGAGAGAGAGAGAGAGAGAGAGAGAGAGAGAGAGAGAGATTGAGAGGAAGAGGGACAAAACTCGTCTTCCTCCCGCACAAGAATCCCTCTCCTCCTCTATCTCGTTAATAAAAGCCAAGATGGCGAGCGACGGGGGGTCGACGAAACAGCGCGGCCCCCCTGCGGTTTTGACGGCTCTATCCCCGGTTTCTCGTTAGGCTAAGGAAGATGCCCGGCGATCCTGCGCCGGTGTTGGCGGCGGGATGGAGACGCACGAGCTACGAACGGCTCCCGTGGCGCGATGCACGTCGCTGCAGCACGTCACTATCACGCGCCTAAACACACCTCGTGCATCATTCCGCCGATGCTCCTTTGTTTTCTGTCGGACGGTGTGCCCACCGCGCCGCGATATGCCCCTCGATAAACCACTCGATAAACGCTTCTATATCATTTCGCTTGAATTAGGTCGTCCATTTCAGCGGCGCTTCGAGAAACTTTCTTTTTGTTTCTTAATTACATTTTTCTATTTTCTAAATTTGTGCTATAGTTTCCACCTGCAGCATAGAACCAGATTTAAATTGTTGCAAATGCGCTCGTTTCACTCCTGCTTTGATCCACAAGGTTTTTACTTTTAATGGAAACAGGTGCACTAAATTTTATCTGCACCGAAGCGGAATCGAAAGTTCGGTGGAAACTAGACCAATACTGTTCAAGATTTGTAATTCAAGATTTGTAATTGACTTGACGTTTTTCGACGTTCGCGGCTATTGCCTTCCTTTTTTCATGTACATTAAGAGAAAAAAAAGGCATAACAAAAAGAATCAAGATACGTCAATATATGTCAAGCCAGTGTCACAATTATAATCTTAGACACTGTTCTAAGCGCTTCGCGTTCAAAATAAAGTGACGAATATTGTACAAAAAAGTATTTCTAAAAAGTATTTTTTCATTTTACTTAATCTCGGTAGTTAAGAAAATCCGTAAAAGGGATTATCGGAATCACATCGATTGGTCCAACCTGGAAAGATAACTCGCGCATCTTCTCCGGATGGCTCCTGTGGCGCTGTACGTAACGCAGAACGTTGCTATTACGCGCATTCAAACAGCGTGCCCGTCGGCGCTGCGATGCTTCTTTGTTCCCCGTTGTAATTATATTACTCGCGAGTTAATGTAATCCAGGAACACAGATACTGATTGAGTTGATACCGCTCGGGCGCGCTGCTGCTTTATGCCGCGCCCGTGGCAAAGTATAAAGTTTCATATCGTATCAATCAAGCGGGGGAGGAGGATATTATTACACCTATCGGGGGGCCTCGCGAATACGGAAGAATACTCGCTTCAGTTTCTCTATACAATTTCTCCTTTGCGCACATCGAGCAAACGATTCACACCTTTGTTCTAATATCGAATTGAAAAAGTTTAATTCTTTGTATTAAATCATAATCGAGAAGATCAAATCATGATTCAAGAAATCCAAGTGAAGGAATATCTAGCCAATTATATCTATCTCCTCATAGTATACTTTATTCGAGAAATCCTGGGAACGTCCTTGGGATGATCAGAGAACACAGAGAATTCTCTGGACGTCTTTAGGATGTCCCTTGGAGGTCTGTGCTGTATAATAGGTATAATATACGTATCTATACTAAAATATAGTTTATATTAATTTATAAATAATATTAATTTATCAAATTAAAATTAGCTACCAGCGCGTCTCAAAACTGAGATAATTAATTTTAATTTTTTAATTCTTTACGAAGCTTGCGCGTCGATCTAATGCTTTTCGATGCAAAGATTAAAGAAACTTCAAAACACATGCTCTATGTTCTACGCCGAAGCTGGCTGTATTTCCACACTGGACTGCTGCAGCTCCAATAAATCATGCGGTGATGATCATGTAATTCATGCAAATAGCGCTGTGGTAAAACGAAAGCAAGGGTGCGTTTGCGCACGCAACTATCCATCGTTGAGCCTCTATTAGCTAGGCACTCATCGATCTTCTCCGTCTTGCTTCCGTCCCTTCGAAGGTTCACATTATCGATCTCCTTCTCTAGGCGACGACGTTACGGCGCTGAGCGTCGTAACGACCCGCGTGGATTGCCATTGCACCGGAACCGGAGGAGAAATCCTTCGGCGAAGGATGAGGAAGTAGGCGAAGCGGAGGAGATATATATGAGCAGGGCAGAAGGGGATTACAATGAAGAATGAAAAGGAGGAAAGTGGATATCAAGGACGGTGGTCCGACCGTGCAAGAAGGGTAAATATAATGAATCCATAAGGGAACAAGAGGAAGACACGAACAAGAAAACAGAAAGGTTACAAGTGAAGAAAATGGTTGGAGATGGCAGTTAATTCATGTAGTAGTTTATCTAGAATGGTAGGAATGTAAAAGAAAAATGGCAGAGAGACACAGAAAAGCACAAAAAAAAAAGGTTATGCAGGGATTCGAAGAAGCGCGATTCCAATGATATTGGGGATCAATGGCACGAAATGAATTAAAGGAATTGGAATAAATGATAAAGAAAAGGAAAAAACGCGGTTGGACGCGGAAAGAACGGTGATTGGAGGTGGAGAGAAGCAAAATCGAGATGAAGAGGGCGATATCGGGAGGCGAACGCGATATTTAGCTGGGGGGATAAATTCAGCGCACGAGGAGGCTCGTGAACAGACAAGGGAAGACAAGGGAGACGACGAAGAGGAGGAACAGGTAGGAAGGGCGCGCAATGGAGGGAAGGCGAGAGACGTAGGGAAGACAAAGAGGGTGCGGAAGGAGGTGGATTCGAAGGTGGTGGAGATTCGCCGTGGAGGGAACAGGGGCGATGGTGAGGAGGCGGGAGGACATGAAGTCTCCCTATCGCAGATGAGATCAGATCTCTTCTGCTTCTCGCTTGCACAGCCGGTTGGGGCCCGTCGAGCCCTCTCCGTCGATCTCACGATCTCGAGGCTCGATGTTGGTATAGCAAAACACTGTCGGGTGATGAGCGTCATTACCCCCACCGCGGTTGGTAGAGCAAGAGGGCCGTACGTTGAGCGGCCATCTTGGCATGAAATCGCGGGTCCGACGAAAGCCACGGACCGATGAACGCTGTCGACCGGCTGGCGGAATACCGTCCTGCACGAGGATCGCGTGCCGCATAGACCGTAATTACGATTCATTAATTAAGGCGTAAGCGGCGACCCTATGTCTGAGACCGTCGCCGATCTGCCTTTTATCAAATGCTATTAATTTTCAATATTGACCAATTCCATAATCTCCTTCGGCGTTATCTTTAATAAGTAAGTATAAGATGGTTTTACTATACACGAGCCGGTAATGGAGTGCTCAGAGCATTAAAAAAATTTTAATTTTATAGTTATATTTTTAACTAGTATGTTATCCTAGCACAAATACAGAATATGACATTACATAACATCATAACGTTATATAAATGTCATATTTTGTATTTGTTGGGATATTATGACGAAATCTACATTCCTTTATGAGATAGAACAATAACAATTTTAAGACTTAAAAACAATTTTAAGATTTATGAGCAATATTGTTTATTTTCCTTTTCTAGAACAAGGTTTTAAAGAAAAATTATACTTGAGAGGAAGGAAAGCTATGGTCACTTTTGAGTCACTTCACATATCAACTTAAAGATTGAACCTAGTCCCTGTAGAAGAAGAGTCTGGTCGTCACCTCGATTCTTTTTGATTGCCATGCACAATCAAAATGTAGCGGGAACGTATACACATCAAACACGCACGCACGCACGCATGCACGCACAAATACACATTCATTTTAACCACGGACATTTTACATTTATATAGAATTATTTTGTGTGCATAACCAAACTCTGTCTTCTATATAATAAGGATACTACTATTAGTTAAACCTATCACACTGTATACCTTTTTTCTTGATTTCTAATATCCATAATTTGAACAACATCCGATGTTCTGGGACATTTTAGTGATAACATTATAGCAAAGAACATAAAAAAAGACTCAAATGCATTTATATAAAAACCGACATTTCTCGAATGATACGCATCGAAAGAAGGAGGCATTCGGTAATGATCCGTAATTGACCTGACTTTCGCTTTGCGACGCCATTTGCAAACACGACAGTGGTGACCGTGTAACAGCGCAAACGAAAAACTTCGTTATTACTCGTTGCACGCTAGCCTACAACGCGAAATTATAGCGTATCAACTTCTGTCATTGCCGCAGACAGCCCTTCATTTGACCACTGTCACGTGACAGATGCAACGCTCCGCCTCTTCCTACGTGCATACTCAGTCAGAGAGATGTCTCAAATTATTGTTATCGGCATTGCACAGTCGGGAACGAACATATTTCTCATCGTGTATTAATTTCCGTAATAATTCTCCTTTTTTTTTCTTTACGAAGTAATGTTTACCACAGAAGCGAGGTACCTTTCCACCTTTGCTCGGTCAATAATCGCGAATTTATTGGTGCGTGACGAAAATAAATGGAAATCCATTAAACATGCAATAAAGATTCAATTACGCGCATTACACGAACGTTTGTTTCGCTGATTAATTATACGGTGCTGGGATCGCACTATAGTTATGTCTGTACACTGAATTAACATGTCTCATCCAAGAACATCATCTTCCCCGCTTAATAATCGCGGTGTGACGCTCAACTCGACGATAGTTAGCCGATCGTAGCAGATTATTGTGTGTTGACACGCGATGCAGTGAGCTCATAATGAGACGTTATGCAAGATGCAGAGAAACGTCGAACAAATGTCACAAAATAAGCAATAGTCTAATTTATAAGAATAAAGTGTGGATAACCTTGGTAAAAATTTTTCATAGAATTTTTATACGCGAAATGGAACACTTTTTAAAAATATTAAGAAAGTCTTGTATTTCTTAGAATTTTTCATATATATGGATTCTGAAATATTTTAAAATTTCTAAGATTTCTCATTCTATAATTTCTGAAAAAAATATTAGAATATTTCAGACTTTACATACATAAAGAATTCCAGAAAAGATCTAGACTTTCTCGGCACTTTTGATAAGTATGATCTAATTTGTATAAAATATCGGAGACATTTTCTAAAAAATTATAAAATTATTCAAAAATTTTAAAACATTCTGAAATTCACATAATTTAAAAAAATTATATTTATAAAAAATCCTTAAAAAAGTTTTAATAGGAAAGGAATAAGTAAGTAGAAAGAAAATATGGAGAATAATGGAGAATCGAGAAGTTCATTCTTAATAGAGCTTCGCAATTTGGCTATAAATTTTCGTAATATTTATTCCGTAATATTTCAATGAAACAAGCATTTAACTTCGCCTCGGAGCTAAGATGAGAACGATCGTAAATCGAGGAGCGGAAAAAGTTACTCGCGTTTTTCGTGCAGCACGTTTTCGCCCATCGTTCGCTCGTTCGCCATCGGCCGCTCGTTGTCCGAAGAGTATTTGTTTTACGCATAAGATGAGCTCTTTCGTCGTTCCCTCTCTCCCTTCCTCGGTTCTCTCCCACTCGGCCACTTTGTCCGACGATCTTTCTCCTTTTATTCTTGTTCTCGTCGAGGAGAAGCCGCACCTCGCGCCTCTCGTTGCTTCATTTGTTTATCGGCCCTCTTTATTACCTGCAATTTGGCGCTCACTCGCGCGAGGGTAATTTCATATTGGTTTTCTGCCCCCTTGCCCTTCGTTCTCCGAGCCATCACTTCTCGCCTTCTCCGGTTTCCCTTTCTCTTCTTCTCTTCATCTTCCTCTTCTCCTACGGCTCTTCTGCTTTTCTAGTGGACACTGAACGAGCTTAGTTACGAGCGTACTCGGCGTCGATTGTTATGCGACCGAGAAATGTTGTAAGGCGACGAGATGGCAATAGAGTGGATGGGACATGTTTTGTTATGCGACGATTATTGTAAATTCGCCAGACAATTGTGGAGTATTGCAAACTGTCTGATTATATGTATTTAATAAAATAAGAGTATGATACATAAAATTTACAAATTCAAAACCAGTTTAAGTCTCAAGTAAAAATTTTAAAAAATTTTAGAAAATTATTTTTCAGAAAAAAACTTATTTTGTAATATTTTAAAAAATTTCTATTCAATTTTATCTTCTCTTTTCTCCTTTTTAATTTAAAAGATTTTGAAATTTCAAGTTTTTAGATACAACCAAGTAAACATGTGTATTACATTTTTACATGAATTCTAAATCATTAGACGAGAAAACTGTTTAATTATTTTTCTTTCTTCTATTACAAATATCAATAAAGAATGCAATAGAAAGTATGTCTTAAACCATGCACCTCTTTATACATTAACATTAATCCCCTGGAGATATCAGATATGATAACATCGCGCTATCCCGCCCTCGACATCTTGCAACACCCCTTTATACACGACATTACCAAGTACGAGAACCAAGACGCGATTTCATTTTCTTATCGGATCCATCGAGGACGGTCGAATGCGCCGATTGACCGTTGCTCGATAACGTGTACAGGTAAAGGTATATAAATTCTAACCGAGCGAGAGAGCGAAGATGAAAAATCAATATCATCGGCGCGCGCGCGCGCGCGCGCACTGATCATTTAAGGACCCAACGAAGGGGCCTATACCACAAGGGGTACCATAGAATAACGCGGGATGGAGGCGTCGAAATACTCCAAGTACGAAGGTGGTTCGTACTCTTGTGTGTCTTGAGGTGATTTAAAACGCCGAGCGCGCTTTACCACGCCCCTCACCCTTTTCCGACCGCGGATGTGGCGGGGCCCTCGGGCCCGTGCAAAAAAAGAGACACAAAAGGACGGCGGCTTTCAGCACGAAAAATCGCCGTTGCTGTGTACAATGGTGAGGGAAAGAGCGAGGGGGCGCCTGGTAAGGACGGAGGAGAGAAATAAGGTGGAGGAGGCACGGAGCCTCGGGTAAATGAAGACGCGAGGTAATCGGGGTCTCCGCGGCCCGCAAAAATAATTATCCGCTCTGGGCGCGCCGCTGTTTGTTAAAATGTCAGAGGGGAGTGGGTGGAGCGCGTCGAGACGCTCGCGAAGCGTTTCAGGATCTTCCAGCTCAGATTCTTTAGTCTTTCTGAGAGCGAGAGAGAGCGAGAGAGAGAGAGAGAGAGAGGGGGGGGGATATGAGTTCGTGTTTTCTTCCCCTCGCACGCAGTCTCTCGCTACATTGAAGCTGTGAGAACTATATTTATAGTCATATACGTACCGAGAATTCAGTTCAAATTAATCCTCGTTACGCAATACATTTTAATCAATAAATACAAGTCGATTTTACATCTGTAATGTCATACTTGTAATCGATTTTTTGTTGAAGAACACAAATTCTACAAGAAAGGTAGTCAAAGACACATTATACGAATTTCGAGAGTTGATCTCATATTCACCTTTGAAATTTACTTGAAAATTTTAAATAAGAATTTAATTCATAATATGGAAACATGTCGCTTCCTTACTTCACAAGTGAAACTCAAAAACGTGATTTTCGAGTTATTACCATACCATAAATGAGTTAAATAAATATTATCCTATCAATAATTAAAAGTGATCTAACTTAACTTTATAAAAAATCATCAAAATCGTTACAATTCAAAAAGGGGTTTAACCAATTTAATCACCCTGATAAGATCTAACATAAACACAAATTTAAGATTTTTTTAAAATTAATTATTGCGTAAAATTAATTAATTTTATGGGCATAACAATATCAAGAGACACGGTAG
>NW_017300070.1:203236-204382 GCF_001594075.2 Trachymyrmex cornetzi | reverse complement strand
CGGGGCGGGGGGGGGGGGCGGCGGGAGACACGAGTGTATTTACGCGAGTCAGCGAGTTGCGGGCATCCGAGTACCCGAAATTCTTGGTTTTTTTAATAAAGGCTAGACCGATGGAATTCTGAATATGAGTTCTATCGATAATTTGGGTCCGAATTGTATAATAAACGTTTATTTTACCTCTACGTGTCCCACGAACGGAGATATCATGATGCGAAATCCGAAATGTCAAATTTTCCTGTAAGATACGTCTCCTCAAAAGTCATCTCCTTTTCATATTTTGGACGATAGATGGCACTCGTTTATAGCTGTCATTTACCATACATACGTGTGAATGTGAATGATTTATAGCCTCGCGAATTGGTAACGGCATGAACATATACGCAATGACGTTCACACGTTAAGCGGTCAAGCGGCCCGTTTAAATTTTTATATACTTTAGATTAAAATTACTCAGAAACTACAGCCGCAATTAAAGATCTAAAAACACTTTTATTATATGTCGTCGGTATCTCTCGATTGCGATCAGTCTGAATAAAATTGGTGCAGCCGATACCGAGATCTGGAGATCGTTTCCCAAAAAGGGATCATTTCAGCTTTTCAAATTTTTTCAGTCATACGTGTAACATAAAGCGTTTTGTCCATTAAGCTGCTGTTCACAATGCCTTCATAGAATTCTAAATTTAATATAAAATTAAAGTAAAATTAGTAACGAAAGTGAACCTTAACGCGTATTTGATTAATCATGATTCTTTATCAATAATAACTAGTGAAGAAGCAATTATTGAATATAATCGGCTAAACGACTACATAAACCAGAAGCACAAATTATTGTTACTATTTCAAAAGAATTATCGTAAAGTTAAAGATGTGTCATGGACATTACCGAAAATAATAACTTCCGTTCAACAATCAGATTAAAAAGTTTGACAAAGTACTACTTCTTGGGTTATACGTGGTTTTCAAAATAGTAAATACTGACAATGTTTCATGCTATGCCAATGCTACATTACAATGTTTATTTCATTTAAGTATTATTAGATAACAATTATTTAATTCTGATAAACTAAATGTTTCAAATATATTAGCGCATCGATATGAAAACGAAAAATGTACTTAATTTGAGTACCTACGCAATACGAAAATATC
>NW_017300070.1:201783-202114 GCF_001594075.2 Trachymyrmex cornetzi | reverse complement strand
GTGTGTGTGTGTGTGTGTGTGTGTGTGTGTGTGTGTGTGTGTGTGTGTGCGCGTGTGTGCGTGCGTGTGTGTGTGTGTGTGTGTGTGTATACAAGCAAATAATTAAAAATACCAAATACGAAAAGTAATGAAGAGATTTAAGAAAGAGAATTAATAATATTCAGCGTATTCATATGTGCGACCAGATTTAGATAGGTATGCGGCTTAGATTTATTATACTCGTAGAATAAGAATTTGTATGGTGTGCGTTATATATTGTAAAAGCGTATAAGACTAGAATAATGATTTCAGATTTGTAAGACATGCGGTTTAAGTTAAAATTAAAAGTAGA
>NW_017300070.1:193719-201672 GCF_001594075.2 Trachymyrmex cornetzi | reverse complement strand
AAATACAATAGTATGTGTTATATGTTGCAAGAAATTATATATTCTTTTTCCAATTGGCGTAATTTAAAGATTTGATTTCATTTTTTTTTATGGAAGGTACATGAACACTTGGCGCCTTTTTTTTACCTTTTTTTAAAAAGGTAATTTTGTTAAGTTTAAACTACAAATATACAAATTTTTAACCAAACTGATTAAAAAGTTTAAGCTGTGAAACAATTCTCGTAAAGCACCTTTGCCGCGGTGAGGTTGGATGGATGTAATATTTCCAGGGGCGGGATGACTCGAAATAAAAAAGTTAAATATTTTTTTTGTAAAGAGATGTAATAGCTATCGTGTAACGTAGGATTTTTTTGTTGAGAAATGTAGAAAATAGCTTGATTTAAAAACAAAAATTGTTTTGGTCTTAAAATATTAAATAAACTTAAAAAATTTGTTACAAATAAATGGATTAACATATCAAAAAAATCGTACGTTACACGACAGATAATCTTTTTAAAAATATTTCTGCAAAAAATGAAGTCACAATCGGATTGTAAATTTTGGAGAAAAGTTTATATCCATCTTGAAAAACATGATTTCGAAAAAAAACGCAAAAGAAAATTTAAAACGACTTTTTTAAAAATAAAATAGTCTTACCGCGCTAATCTGCTATGGCTGATGGCAGCATCTATTCTTAACATTTGATAGACAAAAGGACTCTTCTTATGAAAATAAAATAACAATAATAAAAGGTAAAATAAGAGTCAACAATCAAATAAAAATAAAAATAAATTCAAATAAAATGTCTAGTTTCAAATATAAAACATATAATTAGTTAGAAATATGAAACGTCCATCGATATAAATGTATATAAATTAAGAAATTTTATAATATTACAAGTTTCGGCTGCCAGATTGAGCCTTCTTCAGACGATTGTTTCATGTTTCTAACTAATTATATATTTTATATTTTAAACTAGACGTTTTATTTGAATTTATTTTTATTTTTATTTGATTGTTGACTCTTACTTTGCCCTTTATTATACTGTTATTTTATCTATTCTTAAATCTTTAGAAGAAAAAGCTCAATTTTGTTCAAAATTACAGGATAGTCAGATTCCTTAAAAGAATCAGATTCCTTAAAAGACAGATTTTTTTCTTTTTGACAATATTATTTGATTAATTAATAATTTTGGAAAACTTAATTATTTTAATTGTAACTTTGGAGGTGAAAGCGACATCAAGACAATAGTTTTCCATTGATACACTCACAGAGTAACATAACATCTTCCTTATAGTCTTAAGTCGGGTCGGATCTTATTCGATAGGTGTGACTATTGAATTATCGGCGAAGCATTGTGTAAGACTATCGCGAGTATTTCATTCGATACATTCTGATCATAAATACGGACCTGGGAGAATCGGGCACTCGCCACACCAGCGTTTGGCATATAGTTTAATTTATGCTCGCGGCTTCTAAGAAACTCTTTGTTTAACAGCATTCAACACGGTAGAAAGGTGTTCGCGCCACAAATCGACGCGTAGGCGTGCGAGATTGTGGCGATTCTACCAGTTTATCTCAGCATGATTGTGATCGTTTCGCATCGCGTAATTGCGAGGGTACGTCAAATTATATGCGAATCCCCTTCATGCAATGTGGATAGATTAACGCGAGTGAAATTATGCTATAAGGCTGTTTTCTCGTGATTACTTCCTTCTTCGTCGCCATCGCGAGGAAACGTCAGCGTCAGATGGGAATTTCTTCGGAGTGGGTGATAAGGAAGTGAATCATCTCGCGAATTTTCTATCTTTTCTATCTCATATTTTGTAGACAGAATTTTTTACATGCATGTGCGTGTAAAATTTAAGAAATAATAATTTAATAAAAAAATTTAATTATAATTTTACTTTGATCTTAAACCTCAATTTATTGCCTCAAATAAAGTGTCTTGGCAATAGTAAAAATCAAAGGAGGATTAGAGGAGGATTAACAAAGTATTAAAATTGTTATTAAAAATATTATTTTTTAATAAAACTGGTTTTTAATTTACTTTTTGTTAAATATAAAATGTTTGCATCAATGTTTAGTGATATTCTATACTTATATGCAATGACTAAGAGTGCTAAGACTACATGAAGTAATAAAATCTCTATTTATATACTATTTTTAAATGTATGTGAAATAGCCTGCTCAACACACACACAATAATTGTAAACTTAATCGTAGTTTACTAAAATCAATTAAAAATATTTGCTATAAAAATTTACCAGACCTTCAAATTTATCGCAAAATAAAACTTTTCCTATTTCGAGGTACCTACTAATCATCGACGTGTCATATCCTCCTTGCGTCTTTTTACGTCATGCAATTAAATTAGCGTATTCTAAACGACATGTTTTCCTTTCCTCCCCAAAAGAGATCGAATATAACATGTAATGATATTTCTATCAGATTCCCGCGTCTCTGCGCGTCATCTTTAAAGTCGAGATTTATCGTTTCCCGATCCGTCAATCATCGACACGTTAGAGACACGATATCCTGCCAATTATCGTAATAACTCATCGTCGCGGATGGTATCTCTGGCAACTGGGAAGAGAGGGGAGAGAAGCAGGCCTGACGAACGAAATTTTTTCGTCAAAGGAGCCCGTTGTACCTGCGACACGAGGAGGCGCGTGAGGTCGTCGACTGCATGAGGCCTTGGCATTAAGAGACCCAGAGAAGAACGGAGAGAGAAAGGAAGAGAAAGAAGAGGATTGTCGAGACCCCTGAAGGGCTTGCTTGGGGGTTGAACATTTTAAAGAATTTAAAGGATATAAGAGGTGGATAATATTAATCTTCTCTAAGTAACCACAATATTTGTTTCTTTTCTATTGATCAAATGACTGAAGAAATTGCAGGTAAACGGATAAATTGCCGATTCTAAAATATCCTAGTAAATTTCAAAGCCGTAAAACTATAATAAACTTAGTCCTCTCTGTAACTACGGCCGGTATTCATAGTCAAATCTTATATTCAAGACCGTCTTAAGTACGGTCTTAAGAAGTCACGAACCAATCAGAGGGCTGCATTAGCGTCTTAAGATATTACTTAAGACGGTCTTGAAATAAGAATCGACTATAAATACCGGCCTATATCTTTGTTATTGTCATATCTGCATGTCGAAAGAAAAAAAGAATTGATACTTTTTTTAAAAGTGGAAATTTTCATTCATACATTTGGGACTTCGTATTATGTGGTCACAGAAAATAAAGTCACTATAACTAGTGTTAGTTAATCTTTATCCCTACGTCGTAATCTATCTTATTGTCCGGTTTAGGTTACGCTTTATCCAAGCAAAATATGATTCCTTAAACGGATTTATCATATCCTGTGTTTTGACAGCCTGATGATTTTGAGTGTTTGGAATGTTTTAGAAAGTTATGGAAATCATGTACCAAAATAATCAAAGAATATTTTGAAAACACTCTTTGTGAAAGATATTTCAGAAAGGCTAAAAAGATCGGAAAAACAATATTTTTTGATTGATTTTCAACAGTCGATCAAATAAAGTCGTTAGAAATATTATAATTTTGGCGATTATGTAGCATTTGCACAATGACATAGAAACATAAAATGTATAATAATCTAATTATATAAATTAATTATAATATATAAAATATGTAAAATATGTAAAATGTATAAATATGTGATATCTTAAATTTACTTTCTCCATTTATTTCCCGTTGTTCTAGTTCGGTGAGGAATGGGACAATAAAACTTTTTGTCGCGCAAGTATTATAATTAATAAATAGCGTAAATAGCCTTAAGTGAATGAAAACTTTTTCCTCACACATTTCTTTCTTATTCTCAATCGGACACATTCCAATCTCACTCCGACAGGATAGAGAACACTTATGCAGTCGTAAAAACGCCCTTTCAGATAATTCAGAGTCAACCTGCCATCGAGCACCCTACAAAACGCGATCACGCCGAATATGTTAATCGCGGGTGCAGCTGTCCCGTTTATCGTCCCGCGCGTTCTTTCGGGGCAGAGAATTTTAGTCTCGAAACACACACGAGGTGTCCCGACGTGCGTTTGCAGTGGAATAAGATCGTAAAAAGGGTGCTTTCTCGGTCGAAGGCGCGACGTAGCGGCTTTTACGGTGAGAAGCGGACGAAAGAGAAGGAGAACGGGAGAGATCGGAAGGCACCGATCGCGTTGCTGGCCCTGTTCGGTGTCCAGGGCCGTGCTACGTTGGCGCCGATTTATAGCCGACGGATTTGCGCGACAAATTTTACTGCAAGCATTCATGGATAAGGATACTTCTCTGCATAAGGCCAGAGACAAGCCATTTCTCCTTTTCTCACACTTTCTCTTCTTCCATCAAATAGCCAATGGAGTAATTCAACGTGTTTGTTCTAACGATTGCAGGTTTAATGTGAATTTATTTTTGTAGCTAATGATATACTACTATATATTATGTATATAAGGTTAAAAGTTGTAGCGTTACTTTATTTGTATCACATGTGCCTACATTTTTTAAAATTTGATTATTATACTATTCGATATAGACCAATGATGATTTTTAATGAACTCAAAAGACATAGTGACCCTTCAAAAGTAGAGATTTTAAGGTTTAAAAGACCTTTTCTTAAATTAAAATTTCGTTCATTTTTAACGGAGTTAAAGTTACTTAAATTTTGAAGTTCGTAGCGCTACAAACTTTTGTTCCAATCCAATATATATAAAATTAATATATAAAATCCAATCTAATAATGATACTTTTCTTATCTTCAATTGTGTTCTTAGATATATGATTACACATTCCTTAATTACCTAAACATGTAAAATAAAAAATTCATATAAATATACATGTATGTATACGATATGCATACATACAGATATATTGATACAGGGTAACTCCGGCAAATACGCCGCAGAAGTAAAAAAAGATAGAAGTGAGGGTAATTTTCCCGCAACTACTCTGTTACGTGCTTTTATGTTATATTAGTATTGTGTTATGATTTCAGTTTCTTACTGTTAATATTAATGAAATTATTGAGTTGAATCGATTTGTCACTATGTTAAGTAGCGCCATCATAAATTATAATCTACATAAAATGATTACTGTAGGACGTTTACAAAAGACTTCGAAACGATTACAAAAGACTTAGGCCCGTATTCAGAACGCGCTTACAATGATGTTAGCGCGCTAACATACTATACTTTACGTCACGTATATTATAGAATTTCAGAGATAAATATGCGCTTTTATCGATAAAAGCGCGTTCTGAATACGGGCCTTAGTGGTTATTTCGTGATACATGAGTGTAGAGGAATAGTAAAGCATGTTGTATAACAAAATACAAATACTTGCTATTGTATTCTTTGTTTAGTTTGTTGTCTTGTATATCCTACCTATTTGGGATATATGGCATTTTTAACAGGCGGGATTTATGCCCAAAAGCATACAAAGTGTTTCCTTAATAAAACTTTATAAACGCATTTTATAAGTTATTGTGTTATTTTACGTCTTATTTATATGCATTATTTGTAAATTTTTTATGAGCCATACATATCCCCCTATGAATAGCTATATATCCCACCCCTATGGAATATACGGCAAAAATGCATATGCGTATTAAAAGTTCATTTTTTATTACGAAATATAAATATTTCGGATTTCTAATATTTTTTTCATAGTAGTAGACAG
This sequence comes from Trachymyrmex cornetzi, assembly GCF_001594075.2. Lineage (NCBI taxonomy): Eukaryota > Metazoa > Arthropoda > Insecta > Hymenoptera > Formicidae > Trachymyrmex > Trachymyrmex cornetzi. The sequence continues at coordinate 196,000 of NW_017300070.1, read as the reverse complement.
TACAAAGTTTTTACTGATATAGTTCGTTATTACACTTTGAACACAGTAAATAATATTTAATAAATTAAGTTTTTGATAGGTGCGGCGTATATACCGGAGTTACCTTATGTATATAAATTTATATATAATCTATATATAAATTTTCCGTATAGGAATATAAAAGATTGGAGAAAGATAATTTTTAGATTTTATATATACCTTGCAAAATTAGTTCTTTTAAATTAAAAAATTTTAACGATCTTTACTCTCGATTGTATTATAATATGGAAATTGCAGAAAAAAAAATTTTGCTAAAGGATCTAAAAATTTAGCTAGATACAAATCTAAAAATAATTGTTGAACTAATTAGAACGCTCAAACATAACGTGCAATGCTGCTAAAAATTTTGATATTCTAGCAACTAATTTGAGCGTCTAACGTAATTATTTTGATGGACTAATAAAATTCTCTTCAAATATAAATCCAGCTAAATTTTCAAATACTTTAGCAAAGATAATTCTATTCATAAAATCTGACGTTAAAAGAAAAATTGAAAATTTCGGAATATTTTTCATTCATGTCAGCTAGTCAAATCTAATTAGATATCACCATAAGAACAACCGATTTCCTTGTCATCGCTCGAAACAATTATGTTTCGCGTTTTGCTTCTATATAAATGCGACAGGAACAGAGATAAGGTAATCGGCGATCGGAGCCGCCCATCGACTGACTTTCCTCAATTACGTACGTCCCCGCCCGGGGCAGACATGGCAGTCGCAGTGTCTCGGTGTTTACGCCGTTTTCCCTTAATTCGACGTAACCTCGGAATAAATTGGATAAATTGACGCTAAAGCGAAAACACTGGTCGTTTAAGGGGCGCTCGATGCGCATCGGCGTCGGTTAACAACGCGACGACGATCTTCGTGCGATCGACTTGCGAACGGATGAGCGAACGAACGGAGAGGGAAGGGGGTGTTCACGTGAAAGCAGCGGCGAACGAGCACCGTGTGTGCATGTGCGCACCTAAAGTCGACTTGCATACACACTGACTGGGCCGGCCGGTGCAACGATGCACCATGATTACAAGCGAGAGTCAGTGCTTACGTTGGTAATATTAATGTCTCGAAGGGATCCTTTACAACCTCATACCCATCAGTCGCACGCACCGTCGCTCCCTAACCAAGTTAAATAATACCTGGATACCAAGCAGTGGCTCTCAGCTTGATTCCGTAAAAATCCGTGTCGAAAATTTGACCGGAAGAATCAAGGATAATCGTACCTCAGGGAGGCTATTCAAATGCTTAACATGAAGCACGTGTTAATCCCAAACTCACCTGGCTTAAATTTCTGTTGACTTAGAACTTAATGCAATTTTTAAGAATATTGTACCTCTACCATAGTCACAATAGATGAATAAATGTTGGGAAAAAGTCTGTTTCATCCTCTCAATATGAGATAAGTAGGATTGGGAAGTAAGGCGTTACATTAGAAAAAAGCGTAAACCGTTTATGCACTGCACAAAAAAGATTTAGTCATCAATAAAACTGTTCAGTTGAGGCATTTTTTGACAGCAGCCAAATATTTTGTTTATGAAATAGAAATTTAGTTATTTTTGCTTAATATTCTTTTCAGTTTTAAATATTTGTTTATATCAACGAAACGGTTTGATATTTTTGTTCGGTTTATTTTAAGTGTTATAGAACAAAACAATGTAACCTGATGGAGGCCACTTCGACCAACTCCGATTAACTTTGATCGACGATTAGTCTATTGAAACTGATCAATCGCATTTGTCATTTCGCTTAACGACAGATGCGATAGGCCAATTCTAATGGATTAACCTTCGATTAAAGTTAACCGAAGTTGGTCGACGTGGCCCCTAGTATTGCACTAGAAAAAATGTTTTGTTCTGTATATTAAAGTTTTGTTGTAAAAAATAAAAGTTTGAAATTTACCCAACAAAAATGTTTAGTTAAAACTATTTAACTGGTGTATTTAATTGGTGTAAAAATAAATAATTTTATTATTTACAAATACAAAGCTGAAATTTATTGTAGAAGCATTTAAATTTTTATTGTTATATTAGGTGTTAAACTTAATTCCTATCGTTTTTTCGTCTCGAAAATCGATTTGTTTCGAAGGGAAGATGAATGAATACCTTAATCAAAGTAATTTCCTCCATTTTCTACTGCTTTTTCCCATTTCTCCGACAACAGGGCAATCCCACGACGGTAGAACGCGGTGTCTTTCGAGGCGATCTATTCATCCACCCATTTTTGGACTTCGTTGTAACTGGAGAAGT
>NW_017300070.1:193259-193709 GCF_001594075.2 Trachymyrmex cornetzi | reverse complement strand
GCGTGTTGCATCGATCGGAAGAGATGGTAATCCGACGGTGCCAAGTCTGGAGAGTACGCTGGGTGCGGCAGAACTTCCCATTCAAGCTTTCGAAGTGCCTGCTTCACGCTTTTCGCGACATGCAGTCGAGTGTTATGCAAAAAAATGACTTTGCGTCGATTGTTGGCTACGGATGATTTTTTTGCATCAATTTGTCACTCAATCGGTATAATTGCTGCTTGTAGCGATCAGCTGTAACGGTTTCATCTGGAAGAGTTCGTAATACAGTACACCTTCTTGGTCCCATCAAACGCACAGCAAGGTCTTATGTCCGTGAATATTCCTCTTCGGCGTTGAAGCGGATGGTTGGCCGGGGTCCACCCATGATTTTTTCCGCTTGGGATTATCAAAATAAACCCATTTTTCATCGCCAGTCACGATGCGCCACAAAAAACTCTTTTTTCTTTGCCT
>NW_017300070.1:180290-193189 GCF_001594075.2 Trachymyrmex cornetzi | reverse complement strand
TCTCCCTTCCTTATGGATCTTTTCCATGGCATGCAAGCGTTTTGAGACGGCCATTGGAGTAACATTTAACTGTTTCGACAACTCTAAAAGTGTTTGAACTCTCATCAAGCAATTCTTGCAGCTCGATATCTTCAAATTTTTTCGCCTGTGCTGGACGTTCTTTGTCTCTCACATAAAAATCACCGTTTCGGAAGCGTTGAAATCAAACTCTACAGGTTGGTTTCGATGGAGTTTCATCACCATACATTTCGGATAATAAGCGATGCGCTTCAGCTGCGGTTTTCTCGAGGTTGAAGTAGTGAAGAAGCACATGTCGGAAAAATAGCTTATCGCGATTCATTTTCAATCGATTGGAAAATCTCTTTGGCGTCGAGAAATCTAACCTGTGAGGATTGAATCACTTTCAGCGATGTTTAAACTACAAAAGACATGTGACTTCATCGTCGAAACTCGTCAGCCTTGGAGACAGAGCCCTCTAGTAGCGAGCGATAGGAATTAAGTTTAACACCTAATATATACAAAATATTTGGTTGTTGTTAAAAATATCAGTTTTGCTAAAAGTATTGACTTACATTTTTTTCTTAGTGTACCATTACTAACTTTTTTTGTAAAGATTGTCATTTTTTTTGTCTGTAACAATAATGGTAATGTTACATTTTTATAGAGAGTATCATGAGGTAACAAATTTTAACAGTTAATTTTATTGTTATTTTCTCTATTATATTTATATCTATTCAATAGATTGTTTATGTAGAGAGAGATAGAAATATTTTATTTAAATAGAAATTTTAATACTTTAAATAAATGTAAATAGTGTGCATGCGTGCGTGCGTGCGTGCGTGCGTGTGCGCGCGCACGTGCTTGTGTGTGTGTGTCCGTCCGTACTGAAAATCTAGTAGTAATGTTTATACAGTAGTATATATGTAAGTTAACAAGATGTAACGAGTACGTAACATAACAGATTAAAATTATTTTGGAGTCGATTATTTTTAGCATATGTACGTATAAATAAATGTCTATATCTTTGAGAACTTTATTTTGGGACACATATGTTATAATGAATGTGAATACTTGGCCGGTATCTTTTATTAAAGTATTATTATTAACCATCTTGAACAAATATAATTACAGATATCTATTCAGAATATCTTATGTGCGTAACATACACACCGGGACATGCTGATAGCAGTCATTAAAGTCACCGATCAATTTGTTATATCGCTTAGGTATCACCTCTCGTTTGATATGACGAATGATCAAGAAGGGATGGGAAATATGCTACACATTAGACTACTGTTGGAAGACAACACCAACAACCAAAGAAACTGGAAGTTCGTGGATACAGCAGGTGCAGACCGGACATAATTTCGGGATATGAGCACCTTTCGACCGCGAACGGGGAACCGCGCCGCCGGGGCTCCATGAATCACACCCTCGTTAACCCATACTCGTTCTCGCTCTTTTTCGCTTTCTCTTCTCCTCCTTCTCCGCTTCCTTCTCCCGATCATCCGCCACCTCGAGATGCTTCTCGATGCCTCTCGATGCTCTCTTCGTTTCGTGTCTTCGTGTTCCTGCGCGTTTTCTTCCCTTCACCCATCCTCTCTCTTTCTCTGCGTCTGTTTGTCTTCCCCCTCTCTGTTCACCTTCTTCAGTCCGATATTCTGTAAAGCCTCGAGGTTACGACCCGGCAACACCTCCGCGCTCTAACAATTCACTTCGAAATCGCTCCAATTAACTACACAACAACAATGTTAGCTTTCTTGCTAGCTCATGTCTAAAATTGTGGATTTTCGCTGTAATCGTTCTTCGAGATTCCTAGTTACTCTACGAAGAGCGCCTCTTTTTACTACAAGTTAACTGTATGTTTGCGAGATTCAAACGTACAACGAATCGATTCTTTATATGGATAAGGAGAGAACACTGATATTTCATTCTCTCAATGCAATAAAATCATTATAAATTTCCATTCTGAATATATAAATACGCAAAATATTTCTATATATGTATAGGATAGAGTGGAGCTAGTTATGATATTTTTTATTCAAATTATAAATTTTCATACTCAATGATAGAATTGCTTTAAAACGTTGCATGTTCATCTATAGCTTAATAATTAAGTACTTATCAATTCTTAATATATTTGGTAAATAAAAAAATATTTTGTTTTATTATAAAGAAACAAAGTGATTCAATAAACCCAATCCATGGAGCATGTCGAGCAATCCCGAAAGGTAAGTCGAGTCCGTGAAAGGATTATATGTATATTAATCAAATCTTTATTTAAGTTTTTATATTATGTGTGTTGTGTGTGTGTATAATAATTTATAATACTCTCTCTTCAAATATTTTAATTAGCAAAATTAAGAAAAATTAAAAAATTTTACTCTTTATTGAAAATTAATATGTTTAGAATATGTTTTCAACTATTAACTTTGAATAAAAAACATCAATAAAGACAGATTTTATTTAAGCAACTGAGTTTATGTGATTAGTTGTGGGACATTTGGCCTAACAAGACCCGTACTGGTGTCAACCAAAATATTTTTATATAACTAAATAATCGTAAATAAAATAGCAACTTGACTATTAAAGTAAAATACACTAACAACTTACAAGTATATAAAAAAATATGTCTTTTATTAGTTGTTTAAATTATCACGTATAGATCAAAAAGAATATTCACCTAATATTTTATTTTTGATACACAAAAACGAAAAAACATATGTTTGGTTATTGACAGCCGCACATAGATTATTATAGTCAGGCAGTAATCTCCATTTATACGCTATTTTATACAAGCGTAGATGTCCATATATGTATTTTAGTTACTTAGATATTGCATTTTCCAATTTTCTTAACTAGCCCCACTCTATCTTGTTCTACAAAAAACTTGATATTTTTTAGACTTCCTTAGACTTCCCTTGAATATATATATATATAGGTTTAGTTCTTTAAATAATTACATAAATTATTGTAATTATCATATTTATTAGATATATAAGTTATAAGCTACCTTACGTAAAAGCGCGAATAAATGGAGGCTCGTTCACATAATGAGAGATATTATCAAATATCAAAATTAGAATTTATTTGATAAGTTAGCTGATCGTTAATTAATTGGCGTATTGCGCGGCATCTGCTTTAATGAGTTTAATACCTCGCTAATTATCGGTAGCGGAAGACTTTTACGAGAGTTAAATACTCATCTAAACGATCGTTGTAAATCATAGTCTAATTGGTCGCCGAAAAAAAGCACGACATGGTCCAAAGGGAACACCCGGGACGAGAAAAGAGGCGAAAGAGGAGAGAAAATTATGCGGAGACGAGATTCACTAAGCTCGAATATTCGAGAGAGAGAGGATAGTAATGGCGTTCTCGCGTTTCGATAAATTACACAACTCGATCATCGGGTAAACTGGAAATTCCGTCGATGCCTAGCGATTATGATTGAACGTAATTAAAGCTTGGAATGATATATAAGCTAAAGTCGAAAAGAGAAAATTGTCAGGAAAACGGAGAAACAACATTAGCCCTTATTACACATGATTGGACTATTCATGTATTGCGTATTTCTTTTTCTTTGAGATATTACGAGCACTGGTAAGTATTTTCTAAAGATATTAAAACATATATAAAAATTATTTAATAATTTGTGTAAATACTTTTGTGACTTTTGCGAGTATTTTTTTCAAAGGTACCAAAGGGTTATCGCCGTATCGTGATCCATTCAAACCAACGTTTCGTGATCTTGTTTCACTTCATTAGGGCGAGGAGTGCATATTTCTTTTATATTAATAGAATGTCGTGTTAAAACTTCACTGTTACCCAAAAGTGAGATCTGTGAAGTTAGTTTGACATTAATATGAAAGAACTAATGACAGAGTTCCAGTAGCATTTTTCATAGTTCTACAGTTCCATATAGAAATAAAAAAAGAATTGAGATTCGCCCTGAAAGTGAGACTGTCTCCCCGAGATCGGAATGTGCCTGGTCACATCACGTATATTGTGAAAAAAAAAAACTCCGAGATATACTCTATCACTATTTACCGTTCGCGTGATCGTCTTCAGCGGCGCTCTCGCAACGATGCATCTTTTTACAGACGAACACTCTCATCCCTTGCCCGAGGAACGGCGTTCCTCTAATTAACCACTACGCTGGTGGATTTTTCGACGCGTAAACACGTCGCTATCGGCCGTCGCGTCATGTCGCGGCGCGAGGGGGAGGATTAAAGGGCGAAGAGGCCCGTGAAGAAAATCCATTTGTTCAGCGATGACGAGGCTGGCGGCTCCGTAACGATCCCTCCCGTTCGTTCGTTTTGGCGGTCGATTGAAAAGTCAGCGGCTGACTAATGGACGTGGGCTAATTGCCAACAAAGGCAAATCAATCTCCATCGCGCAGCGCGAGCTAGTTGAGTCGTCGTCGCTCCGTCGACGATGTGTAAAGCGTTAAACGGCTCGCGAGCGCCTCCCGACGCGCTGACAGGTACCCCTGAGCAATGGCGTAGGGTCTCATCACAGAGTCTTAAGATATATTCATTCTGGGATCACGGACACCATTCCTTTTCCTTTTCGCTAAATGAGAATTTCAATCACACTGGAATATTTAATTATGTCATTTATGTTTTTCTATATCTATTGATATCTTTTAATGAATCTTGAACATTAGAAGCTGCAACGTTTCGTAATCAAATCTTTTCCGTTTGATATAGTATTCTTATTACTGTTATATCGTTAAAGATATCGTAATTATTGCATGATTGGTTAGATGTCGAGTTCAATCGAAGTCGAAAGAACGTTGTAGGAATGGAATCTTTCGAAGAGATAACGAAGAGCTCTCTGCAGAAGGCGAAACTTCATGGACAGAGAAGTAGGAGGACAAAGAGGAGGATTTTATACGACGTGAATAAAGGAGAGGAGAGCAAAGCAAGGATCTAAGGGGAGCAAGGGAACAGTAGAGAGAGGAGTGGAAGAGCTCGTGGAGCGAACGAGCGATGAGTTTACTTTTTGCCGGACTCTAATTAGAGACCAATTATATCGAGCAGGCGTTTGCCTCCACACAATGAACCGCGCGTTTAGTATCGATGTAGCCGGCCGATTAACTCCTATTTGTTGCACGTTTTGTTCCCTCCTGGGGTTTTCGGGACCGCCGTTGAATAAATATGGCTTAAGGGTGCTTGCACACCGTGACGCTCGTGAATATCTTAGATGTATTAGCGTCTACAATACAGATATAATAATACACATTAAATTGAAAATTCAGTATGTAAAATTATTCTATTTTCATAATAAATTTTTGCTAGTTTTTTAAGATGCTTATTAGCAGGGATCAAAAGATTTTTTTCAGTTCGGTTTAATAAAACAGTAAATGTTCGTTTCAGTTTCAATTTTTTGACTAAAAATCAGGAACAGAAAGCATCAGGAACTCAAATCACGTTGCGACGATAATATGATCGAGCGAACGAGACAGAACTATTTGCTAATATAATCAAGATGTTGGAAAGTATTGCGGACTTTTCCATATTTTTCGGAAATCTAAGACAATAAAAACTTGGATTGGGCAAAGGGAGAAAATATAATTGCAAACGAAGGGTTAAACTGACGAAATTTGTAATATTACTATTTCAGTTTCAATTTTCGATTGCATTTCAAGTCCGACATTAATCGACGCACAAGTTATAATTGAAAAATGTATTAAAAATTTACATGTAAATATTATTATTAGACACCAATTAAAATCTAGATCGTATTTAACCCTTCTTTACTTATTGCAACTAATTAAAATTATAAATGAAATTAAGATTGCAGAAAAATGTCTTCTTTCAGTTTTCATATAATTATTATATTAAATTATAATAGAAAATAATATTCCAATCTTCGTATAATTCTTAATAATATAAAAATAATATTATCAAAGAAGACAGAAGATGTCTGCTAATTTTCATGATTAAAGATTTCAAAATATATCACGCTACGCGCGCGCGCGCGGTGATAATAAATGCGAAGGTAAACGCGATTAATATATACAGTGGCACGTCGTAAATCTAAAAAATACCCCAACATTAATGCCTTTACGACCGTGGTATATAAAGAGGCCGTCGCTTACGGAGATTTTTCACGCGGCCACGGTTACGCCACCCATATTTCCTCGCGTTTGTCCGAGGGCATTTGCTATCCGGACGGCGCGGCGCGGGGTACACTCGCGGTATACCATATATCCACGGTAATACAGAGATGTACGGTTCGTCCAAAACGAGCAAGGCGGGGAAAATGCGGGTATAAATATACAAAGAAACGACGGAAGAGAGAGGGACCGTTAATCGGGCAACCTGCTTATTGAGCCAATTATAAGAACGTGGACAAATTCAAGCGGCTAATCAGCTTATGGGCATTATAACGCCGCATGGTAGCTGCAGGGGTCTGCGTGGGATCTGATAAAGTCTCCCTTATTTATTATGTACACCCCGTACATTCGTGGCCCGCGATGTACGTTGGGATGCGCTGTGCGTTACGTGGATGCTTTCACATTCGGGCCCACACGGCCCTCTTTTGGTATGTCCACGTGTGCGACACAGCCACCGTGCAGAAGAGCCACTGACGGATCGTCTGGTGGCGATCGTAAACTAAGAATTTCTTCTACCAATACGTATAATTTCTCGATGGTCCCATTCTCTTCCAGAGACGCTGCATTGTCATTGCATTGTCAAGAAATTAAATACGATATTAATATTCGATATTAATATTTATACCAGCGTTTGTTAAAATATCATGAAAAAATATTTCAAGAATATCGTTGTGTGATTATACTTATTTATTAAAAATAAATTATTTCTCTCTTTCTCTGTCTCTTAGAGAGATTTAAGAAGGCTTACGTGCTGTATTTCTCACGTTGTGGTTTCCGCTTAAAAGTGCAAAGAAATATTCCAATTTTTTAGAAATGAATCAAATACGTTGCACTCGAGAATACGCGGGGCTTCGCGATATCGTAGTCCGGCGTTGAGAGTGCGCGTTCCTGAGAGGGTTACCTGGCGCATCCCACACGGCCGGCTGATACCATGAGGTCCACCGTATATAATACAGATTTCATATGCTAATTCCTTGATTAACAATGCCGGGACGGAGCGTTTCATCATCCCGCGTTACCACCGACGTCTTAATACCGCGGATTTACATGCTAATTCGCCGAAGGACGGTGCGTCTCGTCCCTCTCGCCCCCACCAAGAAAGGGGGAACGTGTCCAGTTCGCAGCATCCGGAACGGAGAGCGGAACGCGTCCGAGCGTTTATCTCACGGCACATTATGCGAGGAGCAAGCGAGCAAGAGCGTGCGCGCGCGCAACGGGAAGCGGCCGATTATTTCTTGTCGCCAGTGTCGATGTAACAAAGTTGCCGTGGAATATGCCGCGTAATCTCGCGATCTTTTAGCCTAATCGATTTGCACGCCGCTTCGTCGCGGATTACGCCGGTCAGTGATGAATCGGCTGTTAGTCGCTCGCTGAGATTACCAACGAGTAGATCATGTTCTTAGGCGAAAGAATAGCAGATATAATTGAGATAAAGACTGAATTACTTGTTTTTATCCAAATTAAAATTGTAAAAAAAACAGGATTATATCTATATTTTATATATTCTACACTGAAAGAATGGTTTTGCTGAAGTATCTGAAAATTTAGTCAGATACAGATTTAAAAATAATTTTATTTGGACCATTAAAATTATATATTATACAGACACTCTAGTTCTAGAATATTAAAACTTTTTGCACAGCATTGTTAATAACGTTTAAGCATTCTACACAATTATTTCTCTATATATGAGTTAGAGAATCGAGATATTCCTAATTTCAGGTTAAATCTTATTTTTTTCAAAACCTTTTAAAAATAATAATTTTTTTAAATATATATGTTGTTATATATATGATAGTCCACGTCTACTTAACAAAATTATTTTCACATTTGTATTTAACTAAATTTGTAGATACTTTAGCAAAACTGTTCATTTTCGGTATATTTCTCTTTTCGTATTCAAAAATTGTGAAAAGGTCATACAGCTGAATAGTTAAAATTCCTTCTAACTGTACAGAATAAAATTCATAAGAAATTTACCTCTTTTGATTATTAATTATCTTCTTACAGCTTACTTAAAAATAAAGGATATTTTTATTCCTACGAATTCATCTTCTCATGACGGTACAAAAAATGTGAGGTATTGTCTGTTAATGCAATATGATTTATACAAAAATCTGTTTATGAAAATGATGGAATGATTATTTAGAGATATGAAAATGATGGAATGATTATTTAGAGATACCTCTGACGCGACACTTTTTCTTCCCGTAAGACGTACACATTTCCTCCGATAATAATTTTTCATTCCGTCCCCGTGACAAGCGAGTAACGGTGAAACATTGCTTAATATTGAATTAATTCCGGTGACGCTTACAGGAATGATAAGGGCGCGTTGGCGCGTATCTACCGAGAGAAGGCCAATCAAATTCTCATGATTCCGAATTAGCAGATGCTTTCGCCAGATCGAATGGGCGCCCCGCAGCGACCCTCGAAAAGAAACCTCGTGGAATGCGTGCCCAACCTTAAGATATTCACGACAACTATATTAGTCGCTTCAGATAGGATCGGCATCATACTGCGCCAACGACATGCTCATGGTTAACCCCGAGAAAGAGAGAGGTCTGGTCCACGCAGCAGCATCCTTTCTTCCCTCCCCGCATCTCCCTTCGAGGTCTCGCGAATCGTGCGAATATACGAAGGTAAAATCTCAGTCTTTAGCGCATTAGTCAGGTGTCGGATATTTCCGACGCGATAGATACGCGCTCATTGAAAACCGTTTCGTCTTAATCTTGTTTTAATATGGTTGAGGCCAAGCGCAATGTTCAATGAGACAACTGTGTTTGGAGTGGAAAAAGGAGGCTATAAAGACATAAAAAAAATAATATTTGTTCGGAAATTTTGTAGAAGGCACAAACATTAATTGTATGTATCTCTAATTGTGATTTCAATAACTGCATATCTTGATAATTTTTATTTTTATTGATATGTAAAAAAATAGTTTTACTAAAGTATCTAAAAATTTATATAGATAGTGACATACGAAAAAATAATTTTGTTGGACTATCAAAATATTTATGTAGGATACTTTGATTGATAGAATATCAGAACTTTTTGCAACACTTTTCGTCATACTTGAGTTTCCTACATAATTATTTTGATAATCCAACAAAATTATTTTCAAATCTGTATCTAAATTTTTAGATAATTCAACAAAATCGGTTTTTTTTTATATAGGTCTAACGTATTTAATAAATTAAGTTAATCTAGTGTATTTAATTATAGTCTAGCAAAATATTCGTAATTTTTGCCATGGATGTAATTATATCGCGTTATAAATGTCAGCGTCATTGGTACGTGCTAAATTTTATTCTATGAGTTGATAACAATTCGGGGCCCATAAGCAAAACTCTGAGACGACGATTAAACCCGACGGACCGACAGGAATGAACGTCGAGATCGGACGAATAGATTTAGCAAGCCGAGTCAGCAAGCTGAGACATTTTTCGCATTTCGTGGAGGAGCGCGGACACGTGTTGCCGACACGGCCGTCTCGGTTTTATTGGAATTCGCGAAATTTCTCTGATCGGCGCGTTTCCGAGGAGACCCAAAAATGCGATCCGCGCCCGGATAGGCAAAGCCACGAGAAAAAATAAAAGCCAGAACCCAGGAGATAGACTGTGATTAATTTGACGAGCTGACAGATATATAGCAGAGAAATCGGAGGAATTTCCGTAGAGAGGAGGGAACATTAGAATCACGTAATTAATTTTTCTGAAATTTTCTGAAATTAATTATGCCTGTGAATTACATGATGAGAGTTCGTTTTCTTCTAATCTAAAAATCATTATTAAATCACGGATTATTTACACAAATACGTTTGTCGATACTGCCATAAATTCACACACACACATATTAAAAGTTATTATAATTAATCCTAAACTTTTTTTTTTATTCAAATTCTCTTTTATTCAATTATCTTAAATGTAAAATAAGGTTTTACTGAAATATTTAAAATTTTAACCATTTTAATTTTAAGGTATCAATCTAAAAATGATTTTGTTGCACTATTAAAATAATTATGTAGAAAATTCAAACATGTTGAGAGCAAAGACAGCAATCGGTTTAAATATCCTACATAATTATTATTTGATAATCCAATAAAATTATTTTCAGATCTGTACCTAAATTTTCTAGTACTTCAGTAAAACATTCTTTTCGCGTAGAACTCATTAACGATTGAAAATAAGAGTGAAAACAGCTTATCGTAACAAAACGTTTGCCTATGTAGCAGAGGAAATTATTGGAATTCCTCACGAAATTTAATATGGTACACGCTACTAATTGTGCTCGTTGCCAGCATCGATTGGTATTCTATACAGCCGCTTTACTCGGGAGACGTTTTATCGTGACTTCCTTTGCGCTCACTGAGCGAGCGAGGAAATCTGACGAAAATCCATGATCGACTAACAATGCCGCACGATATTGACTGCCAGCGCGACATTAATACATTACTCTCTGCGTCGCCGCAGACTTCCGGCTTCTGATGAGTCTTGCCGTTCGACTGCAGCCGTCTCGAGACTGCATTCGATCGCGTATGCAGCGCGCGTAGTGACAACGGTTGAACGATGCAGACGGTGTCAACGGTAAATGGTTATGACGGGGACGCCTTGAATCTTTGATTTCCATGATGTCACATTACACGGAAACACTCGTCGTCGACACGCGATCGAATATCGACAATGATAAAGCGACTTCGATGATACAAATTCGCCGGATACAAATTGCACACTAATTTATAAATTACCATTCAATGATCCTCCGATGTCATTCAGTAATATTCTCGTTTTCTAGCTTTGCAATTAACGAAAAAATTGTTGTACGTGTAAAATTATGAAAATATAAACCTTGATCCCATCAGAACGAATAGCTTCGCCATGGAAAAACGTACCATGTGTTTCCTCTGTATAAGCAGAGTAAAAGAATAACAAGACATCGTCTCGAATTTTTTTTCAGATAACGATATTTATTTTAGTTTCAGTTTCACATCCTGATGGTAACAGAAAATCATCATTAATGATAACGATAATCAAATATCCTGCAGACACAACGGACTAGTAATAGACCATTAATTAGGCGATAATATGTGGAGATAGCGAGACTCTAAACTAAATGATCTCAGAATTGAGGAAGTAATATATTTCGTGATAAAATTAAAAGAGGCAAACAGTATTTACAAAGAATAAAATAATAAAACTAATTGTAATTATATAACCAAATCAAATTGAATCGACTTTCTCTATAAATGGAAAGAACGACAGAAATATAACTTATTGTTATTACAAAAAGAACAATTTTGTAATAGCACATATCTATGTATATATGTTTAAATAGATGCAGATTCGAGAATAATTTTGTTGAACATCACAACAATTATATAAGAAACTCATGATGAACAATGATGAACAAAAAGTTTTGACATTCTAGCAATTAGATTAAGCGTCTAATATAATTATTTTGTTAGTCAATAAAATTAATTATTTTCAGGTATGTATCTAAATTTTTAGATACTTTAACAAAACCGTTCTTTCTGTGTAATATTTTAAATACAGAAAAAAAATTGTAACAAAATCTTATGGCACGTGCCACACACTTAAATGTCTTACTTTAATGTGTCTTCACAGGCATGTTTGTTCGCGAGGAAATCAGACGAAAGAACGATCGATCGACGATGCAAAACGCAAAAGACACAGGAGACATTGAAATGACGCTCTTTACCGCGAAAAAAACGATGACTTACAAATGGATGATTAATCATGGAACAATGGTTGGTGCCAACGGCGCGGCGGAAGATGCGTAATCGCCACGGCCAGTATCGGCTGGCTACCTGGAAGGCCGTCAATTAATCACGAATCCGCGATGTGCGCCGTGTGTGTACCTAACTCGGTGGAGGACCGAGTTAGGACCGCCATAAACAAAACGCACCTACGACCGAGTACGGGCGCCCGAGGCGATCAACGTCTCTGAAATATCGCCTGGGTGTGACTGACATTGCTGATGAGCGAACCTGGCAGGAAGGAAGTCTCGCATGGCGCCGCGAGACGTTGCCTTTCGCGACGTATGGTCCGCAAGACGTTTAGGACGATTCCTTCTGCGAAATTCCTCAAGGCAGACCGATTTTATAAACAACTAACAGTCTTTCAAACATGGGGCAAATACTCAGATATCAAATCAGTCATCGTAAGAAAATTCACATTACGAAATACAATTTATTAACAACTAACATTAGTCTCTCGAGCGAGAAACAAATACTCAGATATCGTATTAGTCATCGCGAGAAAATTCATTATGAAACGTTTAGTAATACATAGCATCTTGCGCATAGAGTTATAGTACCTCCCCTGTCTAATATCACACACGGAAAGAACAGTTCCTCTAAAGTATATAAAAATTTAGCTAAATACAGATCTGAAAATAGGTTGTTGGACATCAAATGAAAACAAATTTTTAAGTAGAAAACTTATAAGCTTAATAAGCAATGTTGCAATTTGAATATTCTAGCAAAATTTTTAGATACGTCAGCAAAACTGAATTTCTATGGATCCCTTTATTCGTGAATACAGGAAATTGCGTATTCTATGCACTGGTGGACTTTAGTCATCATCATAACGGAAATCGTTATGATATCTTCGCAATTCCCGTGACGTATATTATATAATTACAAATTAAAATGCCTGGCACAATGTAAATACCGTTAAATGGCGAGATATACAGTTTGAAACTGCGCAGTCACTTGCATGTCAGGAGCTCCGTCATCTCTCGGAGCGATTGTTGACAT
>NW_017300070.1:157872-180272 GCF_001594075.2 Trachymyrmex cornetzi | reverse complement strand
AGGGCCCGACGAGTTGTGGTGTGGAACCGATAATAAATGAATAAGTCTGCTAGATGGTATCGCTAATTGCATGTGGCTGGCAACAATAGTGTGATTGTCTTAGACGATACAGCATCTCCACGAGAGTACCTGCCCCTTTTCGCCCTTTCTTCCTCCTCACCCCCGTTCTGCCGCCCCCGCTGCAACCTGGCGCAGCTCCGTGTTCTCTTTCCGCGCTTTCTCACCGCGTGTTCCTCTTCCATCCGTTGCGTTCGCTTGCGTTTGCGTATATGTGCCATTATAGTCGCGTCCGTGTGGGAAGGTGGGCGCCAAACTTTTGAATCGACGCCTCCGCAATCAAATTACAGACCGGGACACGAGACGCGGTGCCTATGCATTATTTATATATCATGCCGCGTGCCTCGGCACTGAGGAGATATCTCTTGTACGTAGGGCACACACAGCCACGATGGCCGGGAAGGGAGGAGGAGGCCCAACGCGATGGAGGAGAGCCCCGGGAGATAGTCGCGAGAGCATATAGGTGTTGATAATTCGATGGCATTATGGAAATGCTAACGAGATTCCTGAATCGCGCACGACTCGCTCCCTGTGAAATTAAAGCGCGGGGGAAGGAGGGGGGGATTAAGCAAACTTTGCTTCTCGATGTAAGCGCGTACGTGCTCGGAAAAAATCGAGTCTGCAGAACATAGAGTGTACGCTGCATTTTATGTTTTTTCAAAGAGGATTATCGAGAGATTAATTCCCGACTAGCGTAACGCGCGTGTCGTCTCTTTTGATTATCATGCATCCGAAAATTTCTTTTTTTTTTATTCGAGAAATATATTAGCATATGTTGATACATATCAATTGACGAGGAAATAATGAGCATCGTGCCGATCAGTTCTTAAAAAAATTTGCAGAACGTTAATTGCAAACAATCTCGAATGGCACAAAGAATCTCAGTAAACACCAAGTACTAGTAATCTAACTGTATAATTTCCTACTCAATAATATATTATATAATTGTTATGTGTTATAGTCATATTGTTGAGTGGGAAATTATAAATAACAGAGTTGTTATTATAATTGAGAGAGAGATGTTTGCTAGTATAATTTAGGATTTGCATAAGATAGTCTCAGAAAAAAAGATATAATGGTAGCAATAATAAAGGTGAAAATTGTATAAGTTTTATACGTATAATTAATGTATACAGTTAAATAAACTATTTTATATTCAACTATGTGTATACATTAATTCTGCATATAAAACGTATCACCTCTATAGATGCTACCACTATATCTGTCTTTGAGTATATAGGATTCTAATTTTTCTTACAAAGCAATCAGCATTGATACTTAGCAAGCTAAATTGTTACTCCATCGGCAACTTTCTCGATCAATCATTTTATCTAACATCGATTAGGAACGTCTGAGAACTCGATGGGAAGTTCTACAGCGAATCGCGTAGCGAGTCCTGAACGATCACACGCCTTAACATCTCGGCGATTAGCCGACAATTATTCGCGCGCGAGTCAGCGGATCACGTGCCGATGCTTAAGCGTGTTTAACTATTATCGTCGGCGTTCGCATGACAGGAATATCCCGGCTGACTGCCACCCAGATAGTGAGGCGCGGGAAAAGGAAAGAGAGAGAGGGAGGGAGGGGGGAGGAGAGAGAGAGAGAGAGAGGCGTGAAAGAGAAAGAGGCGCAAGCAGACTCTCTTCGCGAATATGCGTGCTGCTACGCGGGTATCGCGCGACGCATACTTACTGTCGTGCGGCTCGCACATTATTATGGCATGTTCGCAATAAGGCACGGACACATTTCACACCCGGGCGCACACTTCGATCTTTCGCCCGCGAGGCATTCTCGGAACGTTCTAGCCGCGCTGCCGGGAGATCATTTCAATTATTTAACGGGCAACTCGATCTCAGGCATTTCTTATATCCGTGACGATCCCGGGATCGTGATCCAGGTGTTAATGGTCTTATAGAAATAACCCAGGTACGATGATGTGACGGGACTATCAATGGAATGAATGACTATCCTGCTTCCGCGTTAGATTCGAGTGACAATTCCTTCGATTGACCCGCGGTGAGGTTAAATTTTTAAAAAATTTTTATTTTTTTATATGAAGAATGCTTAATTCTGTTATTCGTCATATAAAAAATGTTTTTTATTACTAAATAATTATTTAATAACAATATATGTAACAATAAGATTGGGGATAAAGGAGAACTCATTGGTGTTCCAAATATTTGTCTGTAAATTATATTATTAAAAATAAAAAAATTTGATGTTAAAATGAATTTGATGGCATCCATAAATGCATCTTTTGGTATATTTATGGAATCTCCGATGAATTCTCACCTCCTTTCAATACCTGATAATGCCAAACCAAGGAACATGTGAATAACATCAGATTAAATTCTTCTAAGCATTCAGTCATCTCAGAACACATTATTAAATTTAATCACACTTTTGATTGGGATATTGCAATGATTATGGATGTGGAGCACAATTATAATAAAAGGTTAATTTTGGAAATGATACACATTAAATAACAGACGAATGGCATAAACCATATGAAAGATACTGAATTATTACAGGGTTCATACTCGGATATACTAAAGGAACTTTCTGTGATAAAGTTTAAAAACTAATAATATGTATAACATTTCGCGTTCAGACCAACCAATAAGTACACATGTAAGAACTTTGACAATAGAATTGGAGTCGATTCCTCACAGTCATCCTTGTGACTTTCGAGCATAAACATCGTTTTATTAAATGTGATGTTTTTTCTCTCAATTTAAAGATTCTAGCTGAATAATTTTCTGGACACTGTAAGTTTAACAATCAATAATTTTATTGTGATACTGACTACTTAAATTGGTTATCTATGCTTTGGGGAAACATTTTTTTAAATAAATTTTTTTTAAATTTTAATTATTATTTATTAATTTTATTTAGACTGACATAATGACTTAACCTCAATGACTAAATGAGTTTCTCGCTGACAAACGTTTAATTCTGTTATTATTATGGGTAGAAATTTGCACTTTGTATTCCAAGCTTTAGATGTTTCCAAATATAGAAATAAGATAAGACGTAATAAGACGAAATTCAAGACAGAATATAGTTAAAATATGAATTGCGTTAGTATTATACAGATTATTGGAAAACATTGCGCTTGTTTTATATAAGATAACGTGATAGTAACCAATTGTAATGATCTTACTGAAGAAGACTCTGTGAGTGGAAACGTTTAATAGATAAGTTATTATAGATTATGCTGTAAACACGTTATTAAAAATAATTATTAATATCAAGAAATAATTATTTGTTACACAGTGTGTCAGATTTTCTATTGATATCAGATTCCCAAAATCATTTTGAAATGAAAATTCTAATTATCTTTCATCGTTAATCACTTTATGTAACTAGGCGCTTAGCGTTCAGTTCCTCTAATTTATTTCTACACTGTTAATTTTAATTAAATTATTCACTGTTTTTATTATATTAACTGGATTTTTAATCTTTTGAATTCGGCGCACTAACCATTCATATTAATGTTAATTTGATAAATTTTTAATTATGTTTCTCTGAAAACTGTTGATACTGAGTGGAAACCATGTCCACAATATCGGTGCCAAGCAGCCGCTATTTATGTGACATCTTCTCATGCATGGAGTATTTCACCTCGTGATCTACAGTAAGATACATCTTATGTTAATACATCCTTGTGAACACATACTGAAGATGGTTTAAAGCGAAAGTTGAAACGTTCAATTATATTATTTTGAAACCAAATTTGAATTGATTTATTATTGTGCTCAGATCATTGTGCTTGATCTTTTATTGTATGTTATTTTTTTGAAAATTCTAATATCAATATGTCAAGATTATAATAGCTTTTAAATGAGAAATGCTTAAAATCGACCGATCAAATTGACCGGAAATTTTGTATTCTGACACATCGCGTAATAAGTAAAAATGTTTTTTTTAACATTAATTCTCTTCTTGAAATTGATATAATTCCGCATATTTTTATTATTATACGATATGCCATATTTGAACGCGTAGATTAATCAACCTTTTTATTTAAAAATTATTATAGCTTTTAGGCATTTTAATATTAAGATTTTCATTTTAAAATGGTTTTAGGAATCTGCCATAGTCATCATGGAAGATCTGAGATATTTAAAAAAATGTATATTAAAATAAAATCTGCTTTCAAGAAAAATTCAATCAGTCTATGCTATACGGAAAGAACAGTTTTGCTATAGTACCTAAAAATATAGCTAGGTTTGAAAATTATTTTGTTGGGCTATCAAAATAATTATGTAAGATGTTTAAGCTGGTTACTCACTTGCTAATATGTTATAATTTTTTTCAGCATTGCTGATCATATTTGAATTTCTTATATAATTTTGATGATCCAACAAAATTATTTTCAGAATTGTATCTACTTAAATTTTTAAATACTTCAACAAAATTATTCTTATTGTGTAGTTGTCGAATCAAACGTCATTCCTGAGAGAAATAAGCATAAATATTTTTCTTTAAAGACAAGTACGTGATAGCAATATTTCGGACTCATGAGACGCGCGTTATAAAGTCGCGTCGCCGAACAATTAGCAGCTCATTAGACTTCCAGGCACGTTTTATCACCTATATTTTCACCTCCCGCGAGGTGAGGACGGTGGCGTAAGATGAAGGTGCAACAGCTATGAGTGCCGGATGGAATTCCAGTCTCGTTGCTGCTACGTGGGTGTTTCCGTTCCTTTTTGCCATAAGCATTCGTTCTACCACTCGTCGACCTGCCGCTGAAAATCGCGCGTCCTGAACCGTAAACGTTAGAAGCACTCGGATGCCAACACGTTCCGGCGACACCGTCGTAATCGATTCTTCGAACGCACCCGTTAATGACGACGCCGAAAAATGCTACAGACCACCGCCGTTTCTAATCGTGAAGGCTTTAAAACGAAGTTAATCGCAACATTCTTGGACACATTTTCAAATTTTGGAATCAAGGTATGCGAAATAATAATATTGAAACAAAATAAAAACATGGCCAACTTATAGCTTTTAGTTTAGTACATACATATGATTGGGCCACCCTGTGCATTTTTTTCTTTAAAATACTACGATCTGACTAAACAATGGTCTCTATCCTTTCCTTTTCTAAATACACAATTAAAATACACAATTCACATATTTTTATTCACAATTCACATATTTTTTCTAAATACACAATTAATCATTTAATAACTTTTGTACATTTGTAAAAATGATAAAAATTTATCTTAAATGCCTATTACAGTTGAAGCTGGATCTTCGTTGCTTAAATAATTAAATCTTGAATTACTAATATATACTATATGTATATCTACTTGCATATATACCATATTGTAATCTTTTTTAAACTGCGCGCCGAATTATTTTTCCGTACTAAATAAACACAATTAAAACTACTCTAGTAATCGCGAATTAAATTGATAAGCAATTTAATAATTTGATGTTACCATCAAGCATCATATATTATAAAGATGTTAATATGTTAAAAACTGTTAATAAATTTATTGCGCGCGAAAAATATTACCTCGGCCGAAAGATATTACCTAGGACGCTCGTACGAAATACAAGAGATCCGCGGGTTCAAGTCCCGGCCGAGGTAATATTTTTCGCAATAAATTTATTAACAGTTTTTAACATATTAACATCTTTATAATATATGATGCTTGATGGTAACATCAAATTATTAAATTGCTTATCAATTTAATTCGCGATTACTAGAGTAGTTTTAATTGTGTTTATTTAGTACGGAAAAATAATTCGGCGCGCAGTTTGAAAAAGATTACAATATGGTATATATGCAAGTACATATATAGTATATATTAGTAATTCAAGATTGAATTATTTAAGCAACGAGGATCCAGCTTCGACCGTAATAGAGGCATTTAAAATTCTAGTTTGTATTTCTCACATATGTATACGGTCTAAAATAAAGATATTGTTTGATAAAAATTTATCCGAAACACGAACTCGAGATAATGTGTGTAGTACAAAATCGGAAAATAATCGCTCACACACTAAAAGATCGTACTAAAGATTATTATTACATTTATATCATTTGCACACATTAATCGTACAAAATTCACGGATTCAATAACATGATTCATAACACAAACGCAGTTAAGCGTTTCACGTAGCATACAAGTTGTCGATGGTAATCTCACTGGGTCGGAAAATCATCGGCCGCACCCGGCTGCATGCTCGAGGCAAATCAGAAAATTAGATCTCTTCCTCGACCCCGGAAAAGCATGGCGAGGACGAGCCGATAGGCATGCAGGAAGCGACTTGGACTAAGGATATGACGTCGGGGTCTCTTAACTTCGAAGTCAAAACCCATCGTCCCGTCTGGTCCATTGTCGCCCTTTAACGAGATTAAGCGGTCGCCTTTCAAATCGGCCGCTCGACCGGACAAACCGCGGGTCCAAAAAATAAATATTTTGAGGACTCATTGTCGAGGAAGTCGCGCGAGCGCAGATGTGAAATAATTTTCAACACGCATCGAATGGTACAAACGATAAAAGGATGCGAGAGGGAGGGTAGGGGAGGAGGAACGCGAGGGATCTCAGAGAATTTCATGGTTTTCGGATAATGCTCGATATCGGGGTCGCGCGACGAGGATTTCGCGGTTTTTGACTTTGAATGGAGACATGGCCCAGGATTGAAACGTCATCTCGATCTGGTATTGTCGACTAATGTTGGTTTTATGAGCGGCACCTTGTGACTTTGCCGAAAACTCGAGCCTCGTTCACTGAAGCGGAAGTCGAGAAGACGTGCACGCGAAAAGTTGGAAAATAAGAGCTGTTCCGATCTTTTTGAACTATCTTTTATTTATGTAGACTCTCACTCGCAAGGGAATAGTAGAAAGATCTTGTTTCACATATGTTAAGTAGCTCGAGAGTATACTTTTTAAAGTATGTATATTTTAGAAGTCAGAGGATCGAAATGTTCCTAATTTAAATTAACACGTTGAATTCTATTACAAAAGTTATTTGAAAATCATTTTATTGAATCAAAATAATTATGTAGGAAACTCAAGCATAAGGAGCAATGCTACAAAGAGTTTTGACATTCTAGCAATTTGAGCTCTACATAATTATTTTAATAATTCCAAAAATTATTTTCAGACTTAACTAAATTTTTAGCAAAACCATTCTTTTTAAATATTAAAATAAAATAAAGAAGAAAGTAAATATCAAAAAATTTTAATTAATCACATTTTTTAAATATTTTTCATTTAATTTAATTTGATTTTATTTTAATAATTTATAATATTTTATTATTAACAGAAAATTAATATTACTTATCATAAATTTAAATTATTTATTCGCATCGTCAAAACTCTCATTAATCCTTGTGTTTTTATATTTTATTAACAAAAAATATTCCTAACACTTTTTTATAAATAAGATGTAAAAACAAATACCCCCCCCCCCTAATATTTTTAATTTTAAACTTACAGCTCGCCTAAATTTCTCTAATTTTCAATGAATATTTTCATGTAGACAATAACGAAAACAAATTAGATCCTAAGACGGCAAATTAAACCGCTAATTTCGGAATTTCTCAACGTCGCATTCCCTCTTCGCTGAGAATTCTTTGAATAAAAAAGAAAGGCAAAGAAGCGAAGGGACGATGGATGTTTAAGCTAGTCCGTGCGTTTGACATGGGAGACTTGGATCGGTTACCATTGGTTCACCTGGTGGTCTGTGCTTCTGCAGGAACTCTAATCTAATCTGACAGGTCACCGGTATAACAGACTCGGATTAACTGGCGTTTTGTATAAGTTAGTCTACTGATCAATGTGGTATATATCTCCCAACCCTGGAAATCCCTTATTTTTCTTTTTCCTGCCTCGATGATTATGTTAAACTGTGACTTCGCTAATGTAAGAATGTTCTCTTTTTAGATAAAAGTGGTTTCGTTTCTTTGTTCGCGATTGCATCTAGTAAACTAGATGATTGAATGGCTGTTTATATGAGACAGTTGTTATGCAAGTTTTTATTTAATTTTGATTTAAAATTGTACATTTTTCCGATTATTAATTTTTCGGCTATTCAGAGATAAAACATTTATTTAAAAACAATAAAAAACTATCAATAGATAAAATTTGTAATTTAATTATAAAATTTATAAACACTTACGCACCACTATGACTTATTATATAAATTAATTTGGTATGTAAATAAATTATTATAAAATAAAATTGTTGTTATTATTTAAAAAAATGAATCTTCCCTTTTTTAATACGACACGATAAAGCGAAAAATGACTTTTTTAGAGCACGTACTTAAAGGTTGGAGGCAGCATTTGAAATTCAGGAGTGGTTACCATCGAGGTATGTAAACAAGAGCTGTCCAACGTGATCGCCATAAACGATCGATCTATCGATCGGCCGCGAGCAACATCGTTTTCGCGGAACCGATAAAACGTAACCAATGACTTGATGGCATGATTAGGAACCCTGTGGAATATCTCTTTGCATGCTTCTACAATTTATGATCATCTTGCACGGATATTCTCGTATGTTGACCCTAAACAGAACCTGCACATTGATCTGCGGATCAGTTTGATCGATATAAGAATCGAAGCTCGTTCAAATCCTTTGATTCTTTTTAAATAATTTCCGCGATGTCTACTTTTTATATAATAAGTTTCAAGCCGTTCAAATTTAGCACAACATAAAGATTTTCAAAGATACGTCTTATTTATTTTTCTACAGAAGGATTGTGGAATTTAAGATTAAACTGAGATTAAAATTAATCTATAACATTAATAGAAATAGATATCAGTTAGATGGAAGAAACGTTAGAACTATAGTTTGAAAAAACGAAATATTAGATACAATATTTACAAAAGAAAGTCTATATATGTAGCGCTAGAATAGGGTCACTTTCTTTCTAAGGACTTTACGAATCTTTTCTTCGCGCATGAGATGGATCCCCACAGGAATGACCGAATTAGGATCTTTTGCTAGCTTAGAGACTCTTCTTCGAAATCGTTTTTCTTTTCACAGATTTTGATTCTTTTCTCTGCAACAGATGTGATTATCCTTGCTTGGTCGCTTTCAAAATTTCGCTCACCTCCTTTTAAAGACGCTCTCTCAAGAGACTTTTTAAATTCATCTTTTACGGACTTGTGCACGTGCCTTAAATAAAAGCCAACGTGGCATGCGGAAGAGAGGTCGGATTAAAATATTTTATTCACATAGATCTTCAGTATTTTGTGGTCAATTAAAAGTTAAATTATATACTTGTCTTAGCGCTGAGACACTACCGTGTCTCTTGATACTCATCATCAAGAAATTATCGTTTACTGTTACATTGTTTACTGTTACATTATTTAGTTATTTTTTTGTTTAACACAAATAAGTCATGTTCGATCAAAGTGGGTGCCTAAGTTTTTGCGTGAATCTTACAATTTTAAATGATTTGTTAAGACCTTACAATTTCCAGTTCAAGAAAACTGCTCGCCAATTATCAGTTTTATTATAATTATCAGTTTTAAATACAAGCAATTTAATAATATTAATGATAATAAGGATCTTTAAAACATTGTAAAGAATTTATTGTAAAAAATATTATTTCCAAAGGCTATTAAATTGAGAATAGCGTTATTAAAAAATAATAAAAAAAAATAAAAATGTTAAGAAGAGCAACGATATTATCTATATTAACGATCGATCTAGATGCCATCATTTACAACAGTGTACAAAACGTAGTTCGATGATTGCGTCAGAAAATTAATGACGGTGAGCGGCAGTTCCGCAGGAACTTTAGAATGATCGATGACGCTGTAACAATTCACACGAGGTTTCTATAACCCTTTCCCTCACATCTCTCCTTTCTCTCTTTCTCTCTTTAAAGATCATAAACCTCACCTCACGATCAGATTCCTTTCGTCCGCATTGCCACGATAGTTATCCGTCAGAAGTCAAAACGACGACGTATCACGATAGCCCCGTTTAAAAGTGAACATTAGCTGAGAAAAACCGACGGAAGGAGACTGCCGGGGGCCTTGGTTGTAAAGATCGATAGACTCTCTCTACCCACCGCCGTTATAACGTCGCAATTCGTTACAACAGCGCGCGCGTTATACAAACGTGTTACGTGTGTAAATAGTGGTTGACTCTGGTTGATCCAAACCGAGACATTATACGAAGGGGGTTTCTCATTTTCTCCGGTTATACCCAGGGCACTGGGCGATGCTTATCGAAAACCGAGGGCTTTGTGTTAAAGAGCCTAATTCCCAAATGAGTTATTACCTATAAAACGCGCGCGGCCCTTGAGTGGACGGTAATATTGCCGCAGTAATAAACGGGCATTTATGGTGAGCCGAGAACCCCCCTTGCTCGGTCTCTCCCCCGCGGTTCGCTGCTCTCGTCTCCCTTTCCGGACCTCTTTCCACAGAAGCGGGTACGTTATACAACAGCGATGTAAATAAACCTCGCCCAGGGTGGAAAGTCCGCTCCTCTTTCTTCCGCGTGTGACATCGTTAAAACATTTACGTTAAAACATTTACACCGTCACGATCTCGTGCTTAAATAATCCACAAAGTGGAGCACAGCGAAAATTGCGATGTAACTTTAGGAAGTTATGAACCGCTTGTCACGTAATTAACGCGAGTACTCCTTTCAAAGTGCGACCAATATCACGTATAATTGTTGCTTGCGAGTGCGAAACGTACGATGTCTCTTATGTCCGCATTAAATACCAGGAGGAACATATCACGATATTTCTACATTAGTTTTATGACGTATAATGACGTCACAATAATGTCGGAAATACAAGAATAGAGGTACATTATTATTGACAGAGATGGGCATTATTTGAAATAGATGCATTTAAAATGGAAATTCAAAATGCAAAATGCCTATTTTGTATTTTGTATTTAAAATATATTTTTTCAAAAACTATTTTACATTTCCATTTAAATGGTATTTAATACCCATTTTCTATATTTGAAATACAATTAAAAATATTTAGGTTGGCATTAATAGTTATCTGCTTTAAGATATCTTTAAGAGTTCTTTAAGAAAAATCTTCAAAATATTTCGCAAAGAACACGGAAAGATATCTCAAAATTGTCTTATACATCGATTTTATCCATAGGTCTGTTTTTTATTGCTGCACTTTCTGAACTGGTACACACAGTGCATAAAATGAAGTGAAATAAACGTATACTTGTTTCACTTCAACTTGTTGCAGATAAGATTCAGAGTGCAGCAATAACAAACAGACCTCATTTATTCAGCAATATTTAGAAATTAATATCTCCTTAACTACTGCGAAAATTGCAAAATGGAACTTTCGACTTAGTTTTTTTATTAAGCATGGCACTGTATGATTAGTGGGCGTTATTTCAGTTATACCCTGTATAAATCTTTTGTTTATATATATATATATATTATATTAAAAAATGCATATTTTATAAAAGTTTATATACATATACTATATAAAATATAAGATATATTATATAAAAAATTATAGAAAGTTATATAAAGAATATCAAAAATAAGAATATTAAAGAATAAGAATTAAAATATAAATGTAAGTTAAACATGCAAAATAAATATAAGAATATTAAAAAAACAATTTTTAAAAATCCATTTTTAAAAACATTTGGAAAAACCATTAAAAAAATATCTATTTTCTATTTTCTATTTTAAATAGGTATTTAAAACCTATTTTGTATTTTATATTTCCAAATGGAAAGATTACAGCAATTTTACATTTTCTATTTCAAATAGATTCGAGCAGCCATTTTGCCCATCTCTGATTATTGATTACATATATGAAATATTTCGATTTTAGGAAGGTTACACAGACAGCAACTGACTATTTAAGTTTTTTTTAAAAGAAGTGATAAAAAAGTAGTAAAAAAAGTCTATTCGGTAAGATACGTGATACATTATAAAACTCGATTCGACTCATAGGTATCGAGTCTCGACAGTCGCGTTTATGACGTTACACTATCACATCGAAAATAATCATTTTCGCTACACGCTTCGTTATTCTTTATTCAATGATATTTAAAGATAATATTCGTGAACTTATCTTGTAAAATTATTCCTGTGTCCTATAACTTTCAAATATTAAATAACAAAACAATTTATAGAGGTTTACGATTATAACACATAAATATTTTTTGATTATTTCAATATTAATAAATATAAAACGTACAGTTTTATTTTTGATGTGTAACAATAAATACGTCAAGAAATGTCACATTTTAACACAACTTTCTATTCCTTATTTGACCTGTGATTGTCTTACATAAGTCCGTGCAAAACTGGTCGTAATAAATATAACACCGTTTTGGAAACTGTGCGCCTCCTAATGAGCCTCTTTAGGCTGTTATTAAATTATAAATTATGACAATCTTATTTCTCATTTAATAAACCGGACGTTTTACCACGGCCGTTAATTTCTTACCGACACCTAGGGGCCTACGAGATATTTCATGGGGCTCGAAAAACTGGTTCGAGCTATTCAGAAAGAACGAGGGTACAGGAGCTTCGAATCGTTTTAGATTCATGCTTCCTACACATCAATACTGAGAATTTTATTCCTTCCCGCATTCTTCATATTCCGAGTTTAAATTTATCCTTATTATAACATTTATAACGTTGTAAAAGAAAGTAATTTAATTCCATAAGAATTTATGGTTGACAAACAAACGAACGATAATTTTGTTAAAAAAATAGCCTCGCGTTCAGCTTCCTAAAAATAATATGCACTCGTCGCGTCGCCGCCAATCTATATATCACTTTTTACTTCAAAAGTGGTACAATTCAAAAACGGGATTTTCAAGTTATGTATCATGAATGATTTAAGTAAACACTACTCTATCAATCAAAAGTAAACTAATTTAATGAAAAACCGTCAAAATCTTCATTAAAAAAAAAATTGTTAAAATCATCACAATTAAAAAAGGGTAGATTTTTAAGGATTGTATGATAAAAATGACAAAAATTACATTTAACCATGTTAAAAATATACCCAGAATTAACACTAACTAAAAGTAACATAGCATCAATGTTATAATTTCGTTAATCTCAATATAACTATTATATGACGCTATGTGTTATATTAATTTGTATTGTTAAGTGCAAAAATATAACATTGATGTTACTTTTATTTGATGTCAACTAAATTCTTTTTGCTGATATTACTTGATTCAACAATAATTTTCTGCTAAGTTGAAAAATAGTTCTTTTTCTTTTTTTAAGAAACTTAATTTTTTAAGTATGGGAATGATATTATCTTTGCATTAATATACGTATTAAGTTTCATTATGCTACTGTAGGAATGACATCAAATCTTGCAATTTTGACAACGATTATCCTTGCTTATGTAAAAAACATAACATCGCAGCGTGTCACTGATTAAGTAGCAAACTGTGAGGATTTCGACTGCCGATACTTTATGTCCGCTATGTATAAAACTTCGCAGTGCGAAAGTGGACCGTCTTTAACGCGACTAAACGAACATAAAAAGCAATTCTTATTGGTCCACGTGTGAACGGATCCGTGGAAACGATACGGATCTATGCCTCACGCGACTTAATCCGATCCCTTCCCATGTGGCGTCCTGCGGTGTACATGGCGCTTTATTAACCGTCAATTGTTTGTTCAACATTCCCCAA
This sequence comes from Trachymyrmex cornetzi, assembly GCF_001594075.2. Lineage (NCBI taxonomy): Eukaryota > Metazoa > Arthropoda > Insecta > Hymenoptera > Formicidae > Trachymyrmex > Trachymyrmex cornetzi. The sequence goes on along the minus strand of NW_017300070.1, from coordinate 166,571 downwards.
AAACCCCCGTAAATGTTCGCCGGTCTGATTTACTGCCCGCTCGCTGGGCCCCACGAGGCCCTCTTTTGCTCCTCCGCGATGAGAATCGTTTAAGAATCCTCTTGGGTCCAAAGACCTGCGGAGGCGTTTCTTTTCTCCAGGAAATCATCTTAATGCAACCCCATTCCGCTCGGCACTTCTATTTTATTCTCAATCGTATACCTGAACGCGCAGAAGTAGGCGATCAATTTCAACCTTTAACCTTTGCGATGCAAATTAATCTCGACAAATGGATTCCGATTAAGTACGTCGTCGTTATTTCAACATTATCATTGCTGTCTAACATAATGATCAATCATTGTTGCTCGGAATACTTTGTAAAGTATTTTTTGCAAAATATAATAATAATAATAATAACAATGGTAATAATAATAATATAACGATAATGACGATATAATGAAGGCATTATTACTACAATTATTGGCGTTATTATTATAATTTCAAGAAATATTTCAAGAAGTAAAGTAATTATACCAGTTAGTGGACATGACCCAATTATTTTGACGAAATGACAAAAATTTTAAGTATTAAACTTTTAATGACATGTACGACTCTAAATAAATTTATTTACACAAATTTAATAAGACATATTCATTTAGAGTACATTAACGTTATTATATCTTTTATTTTCTCAGTTGTGATTGACGAAATTTAAAGTGTTTGCAAAAAATGCGTAGAGTCACGAAACGCTAGTCTCCGCACCTTGACATAAGGATATGAAAGGTGAACTTCGAGCCAATCGCCAAGACTGAACTGAGTACCAAAACGATTTAGATAAGATCCCATCGATGACCCCTTCGCCTCTCGTCGAGGTCGATCCTCGTCCGGATCGAAGGGGAGAGCCGCGTATAACTATAATAAGCCACCGCGCGCGAGCCCATTAGTTGGATTATTAAATTTCTCGATCGCGTCGGAGGGGGGAGAGGTCCCGAGAGCGAGCCAGCAGGTTTCGCGTTTAGGCAGCCATTAGTCTCGAGATTTACGCCGCGCCGTAACTCATCGTACTCATTTGTTCGTCCTGCTCCTTCCTTCTCCCGCGTTCGTCGAGACCATGACTGAGCGAGAGGAGAATGGCTCTCCTCGCACAACCCGGGGTCCACCCTCGAAGCTTCGACAGACACTCCATTCACCGTGGCTACGCTATTGGTTGATCCTTCATTCGGTGCGTATCCCCCTGTCACGTTTCCGTTCCCTCGTACCGCGGCGTGTAAACAGTCTGTTTTAACGTGCACCTCTCCCTGAGAGCTTCCCCGAAGAGCACGGTGGCCTGAACGAACGTGATGCCGACGCGTTATTAATTCAGCGCGCCTCGCACGCTTCGTTTCTTGCGATAGTAGCCGCGTAAACACGCGTATTCTGCCTTCAATTATTTGAAAGCTGGAGGAAGATACTACCATTGTTCAAACGAAATATGATCATAATTCTTTTTTTTTATATTCATATAAAGATTCTATTGAATTTTTCTTACTGAAAAATCTCACAGATTTATATACTTTTAAATTGCGTGCTTTCATTGGAGAGGTGAGAACAATATTAATAAGAGAGGACAATAGGGTTGTTTAGAGATCTTCAAGTAAGAGCTCTCTAAATCTGAATCAGTGGATAGTCATTAATTACCCAGTGGCATATTTAGCATTGATAATCCGTGAAGCTCAACTAAAAAAAAGAAGAATGTTTGAGCATTATACAACTAAAATACTGACATTTGCATTAATTTCAATCTTCCAATACCGTATTTATTTAATTTAAGCACTAAACAAGGTTAGTTAGATCACAATAAAGATTAGCTAGATTAGGGATCTCATATTTAATTCACTGATTACCAATGGCATACTTGGTATCAGTGATTATCCACTGATTCAGGTTTAGAGAGAGATTGGACAATTTTTTATTAGTTCGCCATATTTTTTAGGACGCTTAAAATAAAATGAACTAGATGTATAAACTATAAAGGTGCGTTTGGACTAGAAGCATCAAGTGTCAAGTAGCGAGCAGTAAACCAATCAGCGAGGCGATATGGCGACGAAAAAATATTTTTTTACTTTAAAATATTTTTTACTTTAAAATATTTTTTTACTTTAAAATATTTTTTACGGCCACTGCTCATATCGTTTCGCCTGATTAGTTTACTGCTCGCTGTTTGACTCTTGACGCTTCTAGTCTACACGCACCTTGAGATAGAACGAGATGCATAGATATCTCATTCTATTTTATGTATGATCTATCTCATTCATCTTAAGCAGTTTCTGAAAAAATATGGCGGACCCAACGTATGGTGTCTAATCTCTTAGATGCTTTCCTTGTTCAATTCGTGCAATGTGTAGAGAAAGTAATAGACCGCATAGAGACTCTCAAGTAAAAGTCTGGTCACTCGAGATAAATAGGGCGGTAATATTTCATTCTGTATTATAAAATATATAAAAAGTAGTGCTTATAAGCATTTACAGCGCATGAGTGTCCAAACTAAACATAGTCCCGTTAAGTATTACAAAGTATTATCCGTAAAAGTACTAATAAATCATCACAAAAAAATATTTCTTCATCTGACAAGATACGACAAAAACAATTTTAATCAATTTGTATCATTTTATTTAAAAAACATCTGTAATAGGTTTGTTTTATACCAAGTTGTAATGTTCACCTAGTTCAAGATTATCTTATCAAGAAACAGTTGCTGGATTCGATGATACGAAGCAAAATCCATCGGAATCCTGTTTTCTGATTGGTTGCAGAGCGTCGTACGACGCACATCGGATACAAGGTGAATCCAGCAATTGAGTCACAATTAAACATTTACTCTAATCATGCATATCTCTTTCATGTGTTGTCTTCAGCTGTCACTTATGAATGCGTAGTCTATACAAGTTTACCCTTTTCTCTCCCCAGTCTTTTTTTTAACTACAATAGAATTTTATGTCTCAAAGATGTGAATAATCGTTATAATCGCTTGTCTTAAATATCTCAACATACACGTACAACGTTTAAACATATTTTGGGGAATTTTAACATAGGTCCTTTTTTCGTCAGCTGGCAGTCTTCTTTTCATGTGATTTTTATCATCGTTATCTCGATCACAAAGCCTCGAATAGTTTTGTTCGAGGTCGTGCCGCGGAACACGGCTATAAATTTTGGCGGGTAATAATTGTCAGTGGTCAGTAATAATTACCAAGACGAGGAAACTTCGCTTCTCTGATGCAACTCGTTGATTCCCGATAAGATTTCTGCAGACGAAAGGTGTTACGCGATTCACAGACGGACTATGTCGGGTGCCATAAAGTTACCAAAAAGACGGCGGCGCAAAATGGAATACTAACGAGCGAACGTGGGTTGGTTATTGTCGGTGGACGTTACCGAATGATTTGTTACTTTCTCTAATTCATTATAAACGCACCATGCCGACCGATTCATCAAAATCTATGAAGACAGCTAAAAAACTCTTTGATCTTTTTACCTTCCGTGAAATTCTGACAGTTTTGAAAAGGAAAGGAAAGATAAAACATACAGGAAAATTAGAATGTAAATATAATTATTTTCATTATATAGAGGATCACTATTTATATTTTGAGCCTAATAATAAAAATAACAATAAAAAAACAATAATTTGTCATTTATTGTTTTTCAAAATATTCTCCTTTATTATCTATACACTTTTGCATGCGTTCGAACCACTTGTCAAAGCATTTTTTCCATTCCGCTTGAGACACCTCCAAAATATGGTCTTTGAACGCATCAACGGCTTCTTCTGCCGACGAAAATCGTTGTCCACGCAATTTATTCTTGACGTTCGGGAACAAAAAGGAGTCATTTGGTACCAAATCAGGACTGTACGGCGGATGACCCATTAATTCGATTTTTTGAGTGCTCAAATAGTCGGTTGTTAGACGAGATGTGTGACAGCTGGCGTCGTCTTGATGAAGAATGATCCGGCGGCGCTTGTTTGTTTTCCTTATTTCACTGAAGACTTCTGGCAAACAAATGGTTTTGTACCATTCAGAATTGACCATTCTACGTTCCTCTAAAGGCACTGTTGCCACATGACCAGTTTTTCCGAAAAAACAGGCGACCATTTGTTTCGAAGTGCTTCGAGCGCGGACAACTTTTGTTGGATTTGGTTCATCTTGAAACACCCATACAGTCGACTGCTGTTCAGTTTCCGGCTCATACGTATAGATCCATGATTCGTCACCTGTTACAATCTTATACACATCTTTTGAAGTACCGCCATTGTATTTCTTAAGCATTTGTTTGCACCAATCGACACGAGCATCTTTTTGAGATTTTGTCAGATTATGTGGGATCCAACGAGAACAAACCTTTTTCACGGCTAAATGATTATGCAATATTTCATATATGCTGGTGGAACTAATGCCCAAGGTTGTCTCAATCTCACAGTATGTCACATGACGATCTTGCATTATTAGTTTTTGCACAGCATCAATGTTTTCTGACACAACAACTGATTTTGGACGACCTTCACGACTTTCGTCGGTGAGCGAACGGCGACCACGATTCGTTATACCAGCGTTTCACAGTGGCAAAGGATGGGGCTTTATCGCCAAAAGTGGAAGTAAGTTGATCGATGCACTCCTGTCTTGATAATCCACGTCGAAAGTCGTAATAAATCATTGCACAAAAATTTTCACGAGTTAATTCCATTTTTTCGCTGAGACACGATTTTCAAGTGACTGTAAACAATACAAATCGCGCTCAAATAACAAAACGTTCTGAAGAAAGTTATGGTAAAAAATGTCAAACTTTCTAGTGGAAACGTCCGATGGCACCTGACAACACTCAGTGTTGCCAAGGCTCAAAATATAAGTAGTGCCCTCGTACTAAAATTTACGCTAATAATGACAACTTCAGGTGATTTTCTAGAATGACCATATGAAGATAAGAGGAGAAAGATAGTAGAGTAAAGCTGCGTTCCACTTAACGCTTACAACGCTCGCGAGCATCGTTTGTCCTTGTTTAACATTTGATAAACGACAAAGATGAAATGATTCTATGAGTGTTGTGAGTGTTAAATAGAACGCACACACACAGCCTAAGAGAATATTAAAACATATCCAATCATCTTTTACCGTGAAATTTTGGCAGTATTCACGAGGAAAAGAAAAGGACGAATGGAGAAAAATTTAAATGTAGATATATATAGTTATTTTCATCATAATAAAATTTTCGCTAATGATGACAACTTCCGTCGATTTTCTGCAACCATCAGATGAACGAAGATAGGAGGAAGAAGATAGTGAAGTAAGAGAATAACATGACGCACGAACTAACAATAAGAGCGAATCTCGACTTTTATACTTATCGCGCGCATCAGGATCGATTCGCGATTCCGCGCGTGGTCGAAGGATACTTTACACACTAACGAGATAATGCGCGGTTGCGGCAAAGGTAGACAGTGTGGTCGATATATCCTTTTCATCCTCGCAAAAAAAAAACATTATTACAAAACGCAAGGGAGATGAGCGAAAGTAACGTGCGGTCGATTATATTCCGCAACGTTTCAAAAGGAATGAGAGTTACAGTGTACCACACCGGGTGAAATACGAATACTTTTCCAAGCAAATGAGATAATACCCAGTTTCTGAAAGGAAAATAATTTCGAGCTAATGGTCCCCCCCCCCCCCTCTCTCTCTCTCTCTTTTTTCTCCCATGGGATATGAGTAAACTATTCGCCGTTGTAACCGCGCGCATCCGCTGGCTACATTTTGGCCCGGTGGAAGGAATTCACGCGAGAAACGATAAATTGAATTCCCAGAAGCAAATCTTCAAGTTGCGAGGTGACGATATAGTACGAATAATAACTGTGTTTCGCGAAGGTACGTCGGTAATAAGTCTTAATTGAAGCTCATTTCGAGCCGAGGTTGTAAATTGAAATTTATTCATACTGATCTTTTCTTCATCCGGCACGAAGAGCTACGTGAGAGCCAAACGAATATGAATTGACAGAACGCAAAGACCGTGTTGCAAAAAAGGGGAAATAAGGGGATGTATTTATCTTGTTGAGGCTAAAATTTTCCCATGGGAAAATGATGAGGCACACAGAGTTAGATTGAATGAAATCCATAATTTGTTAAATTTGTTTCAGAAATGTGGCTTTGTATTAAAATGGAATCTTATAAATTAAATGGAAAGTAAACACTGAAGAAGTATAGCTATATAAGTATGAAGCAATTTTAACTGGATTTATAAAATATTTATGTACTAAATCTACTTAAGTTCTGAATGTCCGGAATAGCGGGATATTGCGATCAACGCCGATGCTTCTTCTCGTCAGCACGAGCGTCATTATGACGCAAATGATTGCCGATGCGGAATCATGGACATTGTATGCGACGTTTGACGGATGACGAGCGATAAAACGATGCGTTCGTGGGCGCGAACATGGCGCGAGTTCGACGTGAGTGAGAAAGTATCACTGAAGAGCATGGACTTAATGGCCCTCGCTATTATCCTTATTTATTGCTGCGTTGAATTGCCAACATTAAGCATAAATAATCTTAGATAATTGCGGATGCGCGGAGATGTTCGGGCCAATAAGTTCGAGTCTTCACGAGCGATGAAACAGAACTAATGCTGCACGTTTCTTTAGTAGGATCTTCAAAAATATCTTTAATCCTTTTAATCCAAATTTCAAATTTAATCTTCCTATTCGTTACTATCTCTTTCTTTCTTTCTCTCTCTTTTTTAAATAAAAGATCTTTCATCAAATGTTATGCTAAGAAACTATATGTAACGAAATTCCACTCAACATACGCAATGTCACCTCTTTAGCTTTATTTATAGAAACATTCTATAACTATTTATTATTAGGCAACAATTTTTAATTTTTATTCCTTTATTACTTTACCTGGCTTTAACAATCTGACTTTAACGGTCTGGCTTTATGTCATTGTAATTGTGTTTTATTGGCATACTCACATACATACACACACAAGCGTTCATACACATTCCGCAATTACGAATGTATCCATTTTACTTTCAATTTCGCTCAATTTTTATATTATTTCTTGCTCTGGGTTATCACGTCTAAATGCATTTTTATTTTTTTTTAATTATAAAATGTATCAATTTACGCTTTTTAGGGATTTCCCAGATCATTCAATAAATAAATGATATTCTCTCTTTCTCTCTCTCTCTCTCTCTCTCTCTCTCTCTCTCTTTCTCTCTCTTGATGTAAGGTTTCGTGACAGAATATGATTAAAATACACAATTTTTCATAATTCCTATTCACAAAGAAATAATTTTATCTGTTGCCTGCAATGTGTGCATACATGTCTACGTTAGTGATCGCTGCCAGTAATGATACTAATTATGCACGTAATGATCGACAATAATTATTCTTTCTTTTGTTCGTGCCTCACGGCGTACGTTCATCTGCTTGCGTGATCGATGTGCGTGTCGGCATAGTCAGTACTTTTCCTGTGATAATAAGCACAATTTGTCGAAAGGACTTTAAGATACTTTGTGTAACTTCGAAAGAAGAGATAGAGAGAGAGAGAGAGAGAGAGAGAGAGAGAGAGATTTAAGAATAGCGAATAGCATCACAATACAGTAATTATGTTTACCATTGCAAATGAAACAAGAATTTTCTTAACTAAAATTTTAAGTTTATAGAATTTTTATATGCCATGAAAATTGTCGCAATGACAGTAGCTGATTTCTACGAAGCATTCGCGAGTCAATCGTGAAGGAAGCGTTTGAAGAATCTTCGGAAAATTGCAAAGAAACATTTATCATGTTATTCGTATACAGACATCCCGCGAATTTCCCTAGTGCCTGTTTCGTTCTAGTCATACAATTTTTGACGTATCTTGCAATGTACTTATCTGATATAATCCAGATCGCAAACTGGTTTTAAGCCTCTGCAAATTGGACCGAATGATCGGGTCGAAGATGTACCCGCGCCGGAGTACTTTTCAACGGTTACTTAAACAGCGGCGATAAAGCCTGGGTCGGCCGCCGTTACTCAACACGGCGCCATTAATTCGATAATTTATAAACTCAACGTATTGCGAAAGGCGCCATTACTGCCATGACATAAGATATCATTACCGGCGGTTTATCTGGTTCAAAACGAATGGATGTCCGAAATTTCGCCATGGTCCGGGTCCCAACGATGAAGACCAACCGGCCGTCAACCGGCATAAGAAAATGATGATGAAGAGGAAGATATCGGGAGGGGGAGGAGGATAAAGAAAGGAGGAGGAAAGGGCGGTGGAACAGACTCCGGGATGGAGGGAGAGCATGGACGTTTTTTACATCGACGAATGTCGGGACCCCGGTTCGGACCGATGATTTGTATGTACGTCGTGGATTGTTTATGGCGGTCTAAGCAATTGTTTAACTTAATTGCACGCTGTTACGTCGGCACGGTTAGTTTCCCCATACACAGCAGAACCCGCGTGTATAACTAGCGAACGGAGTGGTGCGAGCGAGTGATCGAGCATACGGGCCAGGAGGATAAAGTTATTACCTGTCCGGGACTTTTAGAGCCCCCTCTCGACACGCCCTTCCAGTGTAGCGGTTATTAGTAATGCGGACTATTAGGATTTTTCATGTATGGCGCGCGAGAGAGCACCACCTTGTTTGAGCAATCGCGAGAATGTTGCGCGATACACCGCCGCGCAGAGCGTATATTAGCTCCGCGG
>NW_017300070.1:151266-157702 GCF_001594075.2 Trachymyrmex cornetzi | reverse complement strand
GGGAGCCATTAAAAATAATGATACATAAGCGATACTTCTCTAATCTTAACAAAAGTGCTATGCAAAAGTAAGATCCAGCTACTTCACTTAACGTTAACAGTGTGTCAGGTTTTATGACTTACGTTAGATTTTATGGGATCCATTATGTTTATGAATAAATGATAAATTGTGTATATCCTGTTACAAGAACCGTTTTGTTGAAGTATTTGAAAATCGAACTAAGTACAGATCAGAGTAACGATCATATAATTTTTACCTTACATGTAAAAATAAAAATTTTTATCGTTGAAAGTAATAGAAAACTTTTTTACTTTTTCGTTCAAGGAAAAAAGTTGCATGATCACTATTACATTGAAAATAATTTTGTTGAATTATTAAAATAATTATGCGGCGCGGCGCGCTCAAGCTGGGTAGCTGGAATGTCAAAACTTTTTGCAGCATTGCTCATCATGTTTAAGTTTCCTGTTTATGTTTAAGTTTTAATTATTTTGATGATTCAATAAAATTATTTTCGGATTTGTACCTATATATGGGTTACTCAATTTCTATGGGGAATTTCAATAATAGACGGAACTGTGCGTTACTTAGTCCCAACTTAGGTTTCTTTCCCAGATATCTCTCTTTCACATGCTGATATTTTTGTCTTGGGTGAATAAGATTTGCAACTAATTTGATGACAACACATTTTTTACGTTAAGGTTTCATCCTTTCGTAACGGATGGTGAAAGGATAATTTATTATACTATTCAATCCTTTCTTTGGTGAAAAGCTTGATGATACAGCACATTACAAAGAGATACAGATTGTGTTCCAAATGGACTGTTAACGCTGAAAATCCATAGTTTTTTCAATACTAATGGTAATCGATTTTGGAATAATCACAATTGAAAAATAAACAATAGAAAAAGGGAACAACAGATTTCAATTTGTCAAGATGTTCAGGTATATGCTTATAATAGAAAATAATTTGTTATTTCATGTGTGTGCTTCTATTGCTTATAATTTGTAATTGTGTTTCAGGTTTAAGTTCTTCATGTTTGTCGACATCATTATACATGTCAACCGCATTGAGCTTCGAATAGATTCTGTTTTAGGAAGTTCCCTACTGTTACAAGAGATACGAAAATTCGGCATTTTGTCGTTTCTTAGAAAAATTGAAATCTCTAAGAAGTTGAACTACCTCTATATATATGTACCTGAATTTTTATATACTTCAATAAAATTGTTTTTTCGTACATACACGTTTATATGTAGCGAATTTTTATTTGCAGTATTATATTATGACAGAGAAATATTACGTTTTACATGTTTATTCCTTCTTTTTGTCATGGGAGGCGCTGTTGCTTTCGAGAGAAAAAGAAGGCCGTTCCCTTGAAGGAGCATAAAAGCACCCGGCAAGATGCCCTTTATCGCAGAATTTTCTGCCCAATAAAGTGCTCCGGGGCGTGGTAACGCGCGGTAACCGACGTCGGTACGATGAGTTTGGGGAATCATTTTTTGACGATTGAGAATGTTTCTATAGGCTTTATGACGTGGCACCGTCTCGTCGTTTCCACAGTATTTTCATCACTCGCGACAATGCGAAGTTCGATCATCTTTGCAGCGCCGGTCGTTCCTCATCTCGCCTGTGTATATCTCAGGCGAGCCATTTGTCCCCGCAACTCTTCGTGCTAATCCAAATGTGATTTTTACGAATGAGCGCGTCCCAACGACGTGCCAAATTCTCCCGGCCAGCGCGCGCGTACAAGCGGAATGACTTCCTTAACGTTGAAAAGCGCGACGATTGACCCGATTAAATTGCCATGTATGTTGGTATGAAACTCTGAGATTTTCCTCTGTATGCTATCTTAGATAGATTACATAGTAAACGAGATGTAAAATGCATCAAATGTCCCCTGCGGCATGGCAGAAAATTTTATATTCTCCTTTTTCTACTGCCATAAAGAACGAATATGTTAAACATCTGTTTTATCTCCTGGCACTCTTTTATGGTAACATAAAAAAAGTAATTGAAAGTTTCTTATATAAAAGGAAATATTAAAATCATGCAATTGTGACAATAATTCTAAAGACGCGGCTGTGGATTCTATTATAATTTCTCGCCTGTAATTGCGCTTTCTTCATCTCGGCCGTTCTCCTCTTCGTCTCGTCGGTAGACGATTCTTCCAAATGAATTGCTCCGATGTGACGTCTCAATCCACGACATCGCTGTGCGCCGGACGAGTATTAGATGCTCATGAGAGGTCCATAGAAAATTTGTTTGCATTCATCCACCGCGCGTCCAATGTCGGCAGGTGATATCTCGAGGTCTCTCATTCCGTGATCGCCGCCAAAAAGCCAGGGGGATGAAGGATCGTTTTTTCGAGAGGGGGTCAACCTGCGAATTTCCACGCGGTCGATCTCATTGTTCCGCGATTTCGTAGCGGACGGAGGAGGAGTGTTCCCGCGAGTCTTTGTCGTTCGAGTGTGGATTTCAGGTCGCCTATTGTCGAATCTCGAGTGCCTTCTTTATGACGAGCGGGATGAGAAGAACTCGTGCTGCCGAGATGGTCCCGGTCGGCCCCATTGTCGGAGTCAATCTTTGCCTCGTTAGACGCTTATTTTCGCGCTTATTTACACCCCCTCGACAATGCTGTTATATACATATATATATATATATATATATATATATAAATCTCAAAGAAACTCGCGATTTGTTTGCCTTTCTTCATGGTGGATGTCATCAAGATATGTAGGACGATCAGTTTCGTAAAGGGATGTTGCTCAGATGGAAGAAGGAAATTATGGATGGATGACTTCTTCGGGTATCTCCTGTTATCGATGAAGCGAACTAAAATGATCATCGCGATATCATTGCACGGAAAAAAATGTTTGGTTGAATTAACTGAAAGTCTGGTGGAAAATGAACGATCCAGAATTTTCATTAAGTCTACTATTTCTGATTAAATCTATTAAATGTTAGTTATTTCAATTAGAAATTTAATAGATTTTAGACGATGTGGCGACATTGTAAGCTTCACCCAAAGTCAAACTTTTGTTTTCATTAAGTATATTTTATGTAGCTTTACAACTTTGATTTTTACATATTTTTTTTGTTATAATTTATCGTTTTTGAGATATTTTAGCGTTTCCGGACTTTTTAAAGACCCTGATATAAAGAGTCCAATATCATTAAAATTCGAAAACCGTCAAAATATCATTTCGTGTTTACAAATCACACAAACTTCTACATAAGGAGTTCAATAAATCTGTACAAATTGTTTATTGGAAAAAAGGTTTAGGAAAATAATTTTAAGGAACAATTTTGAAGTTACAATCCTAAAATTTGGAATCCAAAAGTTTCACAAAAAAGAAACAATTTTAACACGCTATATTTATAAAAATCCATTTTTCGTTCTCAAGTTACTTTCATTTCTTACTGAGTTTTATCTAGTTTTATCAATAACTTAAATTTTACAGAACAAAATGTCAATTGCGGAAAGAATTAAATACAATGAAATAATAAATTATAACAAACTTTACAAATCTCAAGAAAAACCTGTACAACTTAAATAAGAAACTTCTTAAAAAATGGGTAAAATGGTTTATAATGACCGTGGCTAAAAAAATAAAAAAATAGATGAAATGGTATAATAACTGTGACATAAAGATAAAGAATCTTATTAGAATTAATAACTTTTTTAGGAAATGTCTTTTCGTTGGAATTTCTCACAAGAAAAATGCATCTGTATTTCACTGAAAGATCTGTATTCCATTCGAAGAATGTGAAATGCAACAGAAAAATGTTCCGAAAACAAAACAGATCATTTATTATTTTCAAGTACAGAAAAAACATTTTACCATTTTCCTCGTGTCCCAAATAAAAAAAATGATAATTGTAAATATTTATACAATAATTTTATTAACTTGCTTAGAAATTTTCTACGAAATTTTCTACTAAATATCGATACTATTAGTAATACTTATTTGACAAAGTTTAATTTAATTATCTTTTCACACCGTTAATTTTTTTAAATAAAAAATATAAAACTTAACACAATTGCAAATCTCCTTATCTAAAAAGATATTAACTTTTTTGTTATCAAAACATTTTAACAATCAAGGCGAAAAAGTCTTACTATTTCTATTATCACATAGTGACAAAAATCTAATGAATGAAGTTCAACAAATTAAAAATCTAATTATAAAATCAAGTGTAAATCATTTTTTGGCAACAGTTATTAGTGATTATCTTGCGCTAGAACGTAAAGTTTTTAACTGTAATCGTCCCACGGGTTATTATCGAACAGTCGATAATACCTACAATAAATTTTTCATATCGCATTACTTCACCGTCGTCGTAAAAGTATCCTTTTACGATACTTGATCTGCGATCGTTATTCAAATCGAGAAGAGGGCGAGGAGCTCGTCCCGTTCGCGCGCTTAAGCGGTTCGGTGCGTCAGGCGTGCGTCAAGCTTATCTGGCAAGGTGGTCAGTTTACGAGCTTCCTTTCTGAAAGCAGTCTGCAGTGTAACCAGGTGGTTGGTATTGGTACTCAGCTGGACCCTGTAAGCAACCTCCCCAAATTGTTTTCCCTTTTTTTTTCTTTCTTTCGGTGAGCAAATTTTTGTCCGGCCTTGTTGCGCGTCACCGAATTTATAACACGGCGATCCTGGCATATCGACACTAGCGATCTGCACAATCGCGAATTCCATTGCAATTTTTGTGCAAAGTTGCATTCTTATCGAGAAATTTGATGATCGCGGCACATTGGGACCCAGACCAATTAAATTACCGACCCGGTAATGAACGTAAAACGTTATTCCACATAAAAAACGGAGCGTTAGTCAGCGGGATGAATAAGACATAATAAAATAATAAAACTCTCAGTGCAACAAAGTACTATATGCTGTAAATAATCGAACGAAGTGCGCTCTGAAACTTATCTGTTAACTTATCTCACCGTACGATCCTTTAATTTTCAATAAATTACAATTCAGTAACTTTGTAACCGTTAATAACACCTCTCTATATTTCGACGCACGACGGATCAACTTTCTCGTTGCAAATTCTCGTTTCTTTTGTTCGTAGGTGCGGAACAGGTTCTCGCGCGACTTCAATGTACCCTCCCCTTGCAGCTGTACATTGTAAATTAATGCGAAGCGCGGTGCGGTTAGCACGGTAGATTGGACTTTCTCGCGTAATCGGGCGGCCCTCGCCCGTCGATTTATACCGGTTAATTCCTGAAAAGCGCCGTTACGATTATCCCGAACGGGCGATCTTGATTTATTAATGAGGCGAAAATAATTAAGAGCCGCCGGCATTATCGTGAGCGAGGCGCTTTCGACTGGCGCGCGATTAATTTCGAGGGATCGTAGAATTAAGGTCGGACTCAGGCCAGACCCGCGTTGCAACAGTAGTATTTAAGGAACCTGTTCACAGAGAGAGAGAGAGAGAGAGAGAGAGAGAGAGAGAGAGAGAGATGTATATATGTATATATTAAAGTATATATGTGTGTACAGAGAGAGAAACGCCAACAAGAAGGAGGAGACTTTCGGGGCCCGAGAGAGAGGTGGGACGGCAACCTGGCAGCGGGATGAACGTGCTAATATACGTACGGACCATAAACAATCATCATAAATATTTCGGTCGACACATTAGCCGGCTCGTCTGCCAACACTGGAGCCCACCTTTTGCAATCCCATGCGTCTTTAATCACGCGAAGAAAGGAAGGGGAGACGCGACTCGGCACCCGCCCGTCTGGTGAACCCGGGGGTTCCCGAATGCCTCGTTTCGTCTAATTAAGATAATAACGTCGGACCCATTCATTTAAAAATTCTCCCGAAATCTCGCGATTCCACGCAATTGTCCCGCGTCCTCCGCAACTCTCCTCGAGTGTAGATTGTTATATTTTATAGATGTCAATATAATTTTCAAGACGTGTGATTTATAAATAATGTATTATATCAATATTAATAGCTCCAAAAGTTTTTTATCTCTTTCGTAAACATGCTACTGAAATTTAAGACCTAATTTATGAAGTCCATATATTTTCGTGGCGAGCAGGCGACAGCAATTCAAAATTCCGATAACACTGAGTACTCGGATTTTTCCGGTACCAACAATTTTCGTCATATCCTATCGGACTACAAGAGCAATATACCTTTTCTCCATGTTCGTTTCTTTTGACGGGCGCCGTTTGAATTATTATCGCCATTAGGCGTTGTTATTTTTTTGAAGGAGCTCGTCGAGTTTCGTTGGCAGCGACGGGGATTACAGCTCACGAGAGGCGATCGATGCGCCCACGAAGAGGCGAGGCGCTAATGATATTGAAATGGATGCGAGTTATGTGCCGGCCATTTCGGTTCTTCCCTTTGGGGTCTCCCTCCGCGTCCTGGGCACTCTCTTCGGTCTCTTCCTAACCCCGATGCCTCTCTTTTACCCCCTGCCTCTCAC
>NW_017300070.1:135103-151241 GCF_001594075.2 Trachymyrmex cornetzi | reverse complement strand
CTCCCTCCCTCCCTCCCTCCCCCCCTCTCTCTCTTTCTCTCCCTCTCTTCCCGGGTCCCTGGGGTTAGGTTATCTTGTTAGTTCTGGCTGCCTCCATTGCCCATGTGCCCTCTGGCCAGGCCGTGGAATTGCTTTCTATTGTAAATAACGGTTCAAAATATATACCAGCACCCACAAAATTGATTTTTCCTATCAGCCGGCGCGGAAGTAATCAGCTACGCGAGCTTGTCCTGCGACGATTTCCACTGGGACCGATCAGTAACACGGGCCTTGAAAAAATTTTAGTCGATAAATTTCAAGTATCACAGATAATCTAAGATTTTTTTATTTAATTTAAAGTAAATGCGTATTGTATACTTTAAAACGCGAGTGACACATACATAGATTTATTAGTCACTCGAAAGACATTTATCGCAGCCTAAATGTATGATTTATTAAAAGAAAATGATTGGATTCACATCGTTCCGATTATATAAATTTATATAACGCGTTTAAACGTAAAATGCAGTTTTGCTAAAGTATCTAAAAATGTAACTAAATACAGACCTGGAAATAATTTTATTGGATTTTTATAAATAATATTATTAGATACTTATTTAATCAAAATAATTATGTACGGCATTCAAGCTGATTGCTAAAATGTAAACATTTTTGCAGCATTACTCGTCAGGCTTGAATTTCCAACATAATTATTTTGATGGTTCAATAACATTATTTTCAGATCTGTATCTAGCTACATTTTAAGATACTTCAGGAAAGTCGTTATTTCCGTGTAAGAATGTCGAACACGGTGGAAAGCAATTTTTTATATTTAATCCGTACGAAATTGGCTTTCACCGACTCTCACTACGTACATGCGCATAATTGCCAAACAAATTAAATTAAATTCGTATAGGCTTTGCAACTTCTATATGCGAAAGTGCCGCATATGGTTTCTACCTCTAACGTCCGATCGTTTAATTCTCCTTCGATTCCGCGGTTCGTCCTCAAAGAGCAATCGCGCTGGAATCGTTATCGGAGATCTCACATCGGCAAAGTGAGAAAGTTGGATTTCTCTATGGTCTTTTTGACCCACGCGTAATGTCAAATAACGTGTCTGACTTGCTTGATGCAACACATTCTTGATTATGATCGACTACGGCTTAATAATTTCTGATTAAATATCCATCATAGTGCTAAATTAATCCGCTCCTACAAACGTATGCCGAATGTTCGTGAGAACTCTCATTTTTCTGTGAATCCTTGTATCTTAAATTTATAACATCATCTTGCTTTAAGAATGTAAATATAACTTATGCTATATATGTACATGCATATATATCATATTTTTATAGTTATCAAACTGTCTTGGTGGTCTAATGGCTTAGGACGCGCGTACGGAATACAAGAGATCCGGGTTCAAGTCCCGGCCGAGGTAATATTTTTCGCAATAAATTTATTAACAGTTTCAACATATTAATATCTTTATAATGCTTGATGGTAGCATCAAATTATTAAATTGCTTGGCAATTTAATTCGCGATTACTAGAGTAGTTTTAATTGCGTTTATAGTCCGGAAAAACAATTCGGAGCGTATTTTGAAAAGACTACAATATAGTATATATGCAAGTACATATATAGTGTATATTAATAATTCAAGATTGAATTATTTAAAGCAATGAAGATCCAGCTTCGACCGTAATAGGCATTTTTCTACACTCAGAAAAAAGTTTTGTTGATATGTGACCAACAAACAATTTTTCGTTGTCCTAACCAAAATTTGGTTATGCTAATCAAATTTTTGTTAGGATAACATAAAGTTTTTGTTAGAATATGTGACTAACAAAAACTTTTATGTTATCCTAACAAAAATTTGATCAGCATAACCAAATTTTGGTTAGGACAACGAAAAACTTTTTGTTGGTCACATATCAACAAAACTTTTTTCTGAGTGTAGTATTGATTTTAAATATCATATTGATAAACTGTTTGTAAGATATTTTAAATTTTCCATGTTTAATATGATATAATATACTTTGATTAATTTAAAATCATATTAAAAAAAAAAATTGTACAAATTATTTCGAATTAATTCGTGTTGATTACTATAATGCAATTTCCTTAAAAATATTCCTATTTTCACGATAATAATTATGATAATTATTAGATAAATAAGTTCTATCGAAGACAATTAAATTTAGATTTTTATCAATAATGCAACTGTATTCGTTTAGTATAATAAGGAAAAATATATTTTACCGACACGTGACACTGAACAACCACGTATTATTCCGCATCCGGTACTAAGAGCTTCTAAATACTCGCGGATAATTCCATTCATCATCGATGTGAGTAATTTAACACGTGTGGAATATTCCGCCTATCAATGCAAATGGATCATCTTTATATAATCTTTATCTCAAAATCGCATCTCTCACCGGTTTACGCGTGCGAAAGAAAATGGGAAGTCGGAGTCACGCACATGAGTCGCGCGAGCGCGTTATGGATGCTCAGCTACCCGGGCAGAGATGCGTATATTTCAAAAGTACGTGGCTCATTAAAGTAGCGACGGGTAACTGGGTGTATCCTTTTCAAAGAGGAGAGATGTGTAGAAGGATTAACCCTGGAAGGCTCTGGCGCGGTCAAATTTGTAGCTACTAAAACCGCCGGTTTTATGAGACGAAATTTACAGCGTTTTCACGCCAGAGTAACAAAGTAACCGTCGTCATCTTCGTCTTCGTCATCATCGTCGGCGTTGTTGTCGTCGTCGTTATCGTCGTCGACGTTGTCGAAACGCATCCGGTCCAAGCAAGTCACACCGATTTAGCGATCTTTTATTACTACCGATATTGATCACCATATATGTCATCCCGAAAGGTCTTTTGTCGTCGGTTCACTGTTGCGAATTTCTTTGTGAGATTCTCTTGTTAAATCGTGCAAAATACGTTCGAACACAACGTTTCTGTTCAAATTTGTGTTCATAAATCTTAGAGTGATTGTCGACAAAGTAAAAAGGCGATGGTTGAATTCGAAACTTATTAATGTGTGGAACGTGCTAAATTGAAGTATTTTACGAAGATTTATGATACCATAAACGTATATAATACATTTAATTACTTTGAGATCGCCCTCTTTTGGAAAACTGTTCATCTAAATAAATAAGCTATAAACAATCCGTGTGCTACTTTTATAATTAAAGACTTAAAATAGGTCGTCAATGCAAAAAGGAAGGAAATATTTTAGTAAACGTCGTCTACCTTATAATAATATTCATTTACTTGGTAAAATTTGGGTAAGACAGCGAATTAAGATAATTACGGGACATTTGAATCGCGAATAATGATTCAGCGATTCGTCTCGTGGCCGGACGCGTTTTTGCGCTACAGCCATGCCATATGGAGCGTTATCATTTCGCAATTACTCGTTATTAATGTTGTTATTAATGTCGGCCATTCCACGACGGTAGTACAAGTTATTAAATCGCGTTATTCGATGAATTACATCATGAATCAAGGAGCTCGGGCAGGCGGACGGAAAAAGTCGAGCGAGAAATTGTTTTGCGGAAAACCGCGGCGAATCGTAACACGCAAACAATTCGCGTCATTATAAGGGCATTAACTGCATTACGTTTACCTGCTCGCCTTCCTTTCTCGGATCTTTCTGTCTGTGATTTACGTAGGAGACAAGTATGGCCCATAAAACAACCCATTAAAAATTTAACGAAAGAAAATAATTATTTATAAAATAACTGTCAGTATTTACTAATTCTTTTGACTCCTAAACGGTTTTCAAAATCGGAGATAAGGTAGCTCAACTAAATAATTAACAGATTTTTTAACATGGCGGCTAAAGTATAAAATATATGTCTATTACCTAGGTTATTTTTTTATAGACAATATTAAATTCATTTTTTGCCTAATACTTTTTTATACAATCAATATTTTAGAAAATATCAATAAAAAACAAGTTTTTAAAACTAATTTTCAAGATGGTGGCCTAAATGTTTAATGGCCAAGAAATTCTTCCATATTCATACTGATCATTGTCAAATCAGTGATGAAATATACACGGAAGAGACTAAGTTTCAAAGAAATCTAAAAGGGGAACTAATCTAATCGAATAAATTAAACCAAGATTAATGTCAATTTACAGAAATAAAAAAAAAATGTACGAGGTAGAAATAAACATTTGTAATAAATACAAAAGACGATCGCATGTAAGATTAAAATTAGTAACACTCTATGTATGCGAATTGTCAAATACGACGGGACGCGACATAAAACGCGAACGCCGACCTCAGAACAGTAATTGACCGTTAAAATCTGTGCACAAAGCGCAGCGCGTTTCGCATTGAAATTTCCGGCCGATTATTTTTTGTTCCCGAAACAAACGCGCACGCACCGTTCGTATCCGGGCTGAAACAATTGTTGGCGACGTCGGCGGAGGCATGAGAGGCATGCAATTGTAACCGATGACGGCCGCCGATAACGGGCGATCTGCACACGTGAGGTCACGTGGACTAGGTCCATTAAACGTCCCGCAAAGCGCATTATCTGTGCGCTCGCGCGCCACTAATGTCAGGTAGATTAAGACGAAAGGGGAGTAAAAAGAAACGGACGTTATACCGGCGCTAATAAAGCCTGTGGCTCACGCAAGAGTAAAATTTCTCGCGAAAGAAACGCGTATCGTCCCATGGAATCAGGATAACAAGACTATGAGCCGGTTGTTCCACCTTTTGGTAAATTTTACCTGTTAGGTAAATATGCCAATCCACGCATGTGATTGGGTAATCTTGCTATTTACCCGATAGGTAAAATTTACCAAAAGGTGGAACAACTGGGCCTATGTCGGATTAATTAAAAGTATATCTGTGCAGGAATAATATTTTCGAAAATATCGAAGATTAAAAAACATTTCATTAAAATCTAACGGGATAAAATTCAAATAATAATTCACCACAATATCATTACGCTCCTTCTTCTTCTTCTTCTTCTTCTTTCTCGTCCCTTCATCTTCTGCTTCTTCTTCTTCTTCTTCTTCTTCTTCTTCTTCTTCTTTTTCTTCTTGTTTGAAGAGTTGCGCGTCGATACAGGGTTAAAATTTGTGGGCAATGAATTTACACGCATGAGTTAACATAACATCAGGATTCGCCACGTTATTGCATTCGACTGTGAGTCGAAATGAGCAATTTGAATACGTATCAATTAATTTCCGGCGGTGAGAACGTACGTGCGTCGTTGAAAATTCGCGAATTGCAGATCGTATCAACGAATACGACTTCGTATTCAAATTTAACCGGTGCCGTGTCAGGAAGACGTAATAATCCGTCCGGAGGCGGATCGGCCGAACGGTTTCCAGGATGACTCGGTCGAGGAGCTCCAGGAGCATATTTTCATCATTGCCTCCTTTCTTTCTGCCTCTTCCTTCTCTCTTTCTGTCTTTCTCTCTCTCCTTCGAAATCCCTGTGGCGCGATCATTCGTCATGCTTAAGTATACTAATGCAAGCGTAACGTATTAATAAACCGGGCCCGCTCGACCGTGGCCATAAATTCCTGCGCGGGGCCTGGCATCGTGCATACTCCGCGTATGTGCGAGTGTATATATCCACATACTTATGCTAATGACAATCGAGGAAGAGAAAGGTGTAAGCCTTTTTCCCACCTGCTGCCCTCCTATGGCGCGGGCGTCCGGAACGTATAGGGTAATGTTTCCTCTTCTTCTCTAATCACCGAATAATGTTTCTTTTCCCCGGCTTGTGAAACAACCATTACCTTTCGCATTACAGACATCTTAATTGACGTGACACTTGAATATCCCGATAATTCATAGATCTGTTTTCTGTAGCTGAATCAGTGTACATTTTTGGAATCTAAAGTGAAATAGGTATATGTTTGATATTTGTCGAAAGCGAGAAAGAGAGTTCTAATGCAGTCTAGCAGGAACAAAAAATAGACCACATAAATAATATTCAACTTTTGTTTAGCAAAACATAGATCATGATATGAGAATGCGCATTTGTCCATAATAATGGTCTTTAATTAATCAGAAATTGGTCACAAATAGAGCTGTTAATTATCATTAAGTCAATATAATTGTTGACTTAATGATAATTAACAGCTTTATTTACAATTAAGGGTTAGACAAAGAAGACCAAGATACGGACATGTATTAAAATGTCGTTTTCAATGTACCACAATTTTTATTGTTCAATTATAGTGTATTATAAAAACGAATTAATTTTAAAATTTCTCTTATTTATGTATTGTCAGTGATAGACGTAGCCCTCAACGTTATAAATTTTATGGTTATACTTGTAACTATTTTTTTATTCGTTGTCCACACTCTGCCATTATGCACAATTAAAAAGCACAAACAATAAGAAAAGGAAGTAACAGATTTCACTTATCTGAAACTGCAATCTTCTAATATACGCAATTTCCTGGCCTCGGTAAAATAACTGTTACGATTTATTTAAAATATAAAACTGTAAGAGTTGGTAAAAAAACTAATACGACTTATTTCAAATAAAAAATATAAAATAGATTCCGAAAACTCTCTTATTTAAAGTATTAAATAAAAAGAATAGGTCAGAAGAAGATATTTAAAATAATAAATACTAAGTTACTCTTTTTTTTTTCATTTAAAATAAATATTTTAAATAATTTTATTTTTAATACGACCGAGTCCTGACAATTTCTAATAGGTTGAAATTTCTTAGTAAACAAGTTAATGTTATTTAACATCATTTTAACGTCATAGGCTGAGTTCGGAGAGACGCTATTAGTGCTATTTGTGTCATTCTATCTTCATCGTCCATTAAACGGGAAACAAGGCTAGTATGACACAAATAACGCGCTACCCAAACGCAACCAACGACATCCTAATGTCAAAATGACTATAAATAACTTCTGTTTGTTTGCTACACTGCTTTTTATTCTGTATTCCTGTTACCTGTGCTTTTAGGTATTAATGTTATTGAGCATTATCCTTTACACCTTGTATTCTTACATCATGACATAGGTCGTGATGGATGATGGTCCTCTTACGGATTGTTTATTTGTAACTGACCTAAGAGTCAAGCGTAAAGATTTAGTTTTAGATATCTCTGCAGAGGCTGTCGAATCAAAGGAATTTTAATGATCTTCGATGATGCAAGTGACTTAAAATATATTAGGAGTTCATGAATTAAGGATATTTTTTATGTACAAACGTAGCAAAAAGTTGCTAAAGTTTAATTCTAATGAATATATGTTTTTTCCATATAGTTCGAGCAATAAAGATTGCACAAAATTTTATCATTACTCATAACTACTGCAAAAATATATTTTTAAATTTTTGTTGCTTTTTTCTGAAAAATGAGAAACTTTTGATAGTGATATAGTATCCAAAATCTAACATAAAATCCATATTTTAAATCCTTATAACTTTGTAATCAGTAATTTTATTCGGACCGACAAGAATTAAACACTAAGTATAAGCATATTCAGGCCTATGACGGTTAAAGCTATCTAGCGTCCTAATCCATTAGACCACCGAAACCTCGGGTGGTCTAATGGCTTAGGACGCTCGTACGAAATACAAAAGATCCGGGTTCAAGTCCCGGCCGAGGTAATATTTTTCGCAATAAATTTATTTAAGGTTTTCAGCACATTGTCAATTTAATTTAACTTGTGATATTATTGCAGTAGTTTAATTGCGTTAGATAAAGTTCGGAAAAATTTCGGCGCGTAGTTTGAATAACTACAAAAATATGATATATATGCATGTACATATATAGAGGATATAGATAATTCACTGGGAATTATTTAGGCAAAAAAGATCTAGCTTTGACCGTCATAGGCCTGAATATGCTTACATTTTGTAATCAGTGTTACGCTTAGATAATTAAAAATTATCTAGATATAGATAAGATAAATCACAAAAATGTATCCTAGATAAGATAAAGATGATTAAAACAATATGACAAATTTTACATTAATCTAGATAAAAGATAAAATTTAAAAAAATGTTATCTAGATAATTTTTTAGATAATTTTGTTTTTAAGTAAATATTAGGTAGTAAAACGATTTAGGATTTTTAAAAAACACGATTTCATATTTTTATAAATCTTTATTTTTTAAGAATAAAAGTTTTTCGAACATTTTGTCTGATAACCGATTTCTACGTGGAATTAATATTTGTTGTCTACAACTAAAAAGGCGCTCTACTGGCGCTGATGATGGCAATGATGTGTTATATATAAAAAAAAGTTTGTTTGACGTGTGGATACACGTCAAAATTAAGAATATCTATTTCTTTAGATTTATTTTCTAAATATGAAAGTACTTCAATATTTTTGAACGACTGGTGTCACACTAATCTCAGTTTTTTTGTCTATATCACGAAAAAAATCCTCCTCACTGCGACTAATACTACTGGAAATTAATTATTTAATCTGAGAGTAAAATGCATTTTTGCAATACAAGTTATCTACTTCCTTTAAAAAACGTTCTTTACATAACTCTATGTTATCTTCTGGCACCGAATTTAATTTAAATCTAGGTAAACTGATAGCAGATATAATAAACGGTTTACTATCAGGTGATCCAAGAACAAAAATATGTTTAAATTGCTTTTCTAAAGCTTGAATCATTCCAACTACAAATGGATTACAATATATTAAATGCGTAAATTTTGTAAGTTTTTGTCTTAGTATAGTAATTGTAGGTGCTACCAAACTTAAAAAAATTTATTTTTTCTCCTCGTAACATATCAAGACTTGTTGCTAAAGGAGACATAATCATAATAAATTCTTCTAGGAATTCAATTTCAGTTGGTTTCAATTTTTGGAGCTTTCTTATAATACTCTTGTACAATCTTAGATAGTTTGAAAAAGATAACATTTCTTTTATCTAAGATAAGATAAAGATAATCTATATTCTTAATAATCTAGATAAAGATAAGATAAAGCCATTTCTTCATCTAGATGATTATCTAGATAATTTTATCGAGATAACGGAAAACACTGTTTGTAATGCTTTGTAATACAGAATCGACTCTGAATTTCATTATAAATCTCTGAACATATGCAAGAACAATCTATAAAATTTTTGTTGAATTCCTAATATTTAAAAAATAAATTCTAAATAGTCTTAAACTTTGAAGATATATACAGTCAAAAAATGTCTCATTTAATTTTTAGTGGATTCTGCTTCAACAAAATTTTAATTCAGCGATTTTTTATGCAAATGTTTGTAATATCAAATATTAGTCAAGTTGTTGATTTCTTTGTTTCTCGTGTTTGAGGGACTTGACGGTTATTTATGTAAAAAAATCATCATATGACGTGTTATTTCGATTAAACCGTTATCATTCAGTTTAGCATCAAGTGTGACGCAAAAGTATGTGTCTCTCGATTTCGCCGTTGTCCGTGTTCATTCTAAACGATTATTCTAGCCACGAAATCAATAAAGTACGCAAGGTACTACAGAATTCGCCGTACAGCACTGAACGCCGTTCGCTTACTGGGGCCCGCGTACAGAAGTGATAATTTCGTGATTGAATATATCGAAGGGGCCCCATGCTGGGCCGAACCCGTCCGAGGCGTCCGAGTTCCATAAGCACGATCACGGCTCGTACACGCATGTAATCGAGGCGCGGTCTGGCGGTGGTAAGGCATACATACATTATAACGCCATTAAAATACCCTGAGCGAAATCCCGTGCGACTTGAACCCTTATTTTATCCGCGGTCGCGCGGCGTCGTGCTGTACGTCGTTAAATGTTGTGAGAATGTTTCGTCGATTTCTTTTCACAATCGCGATCAGTCCTCGATGGAATTTCATGCATAAAAAAAATGACATTGTAAAATACTATAGAAATTGTTATGTTTATTTTTTTTTAATTTTTTGTCGAACAAACTTAAATTTTCATGTCCTTTATGACATAATTAAAGTAATATTAACAGGGAATAGAAGAGTTACTTTTCCGTTAGTTTTATAGTTACTTTTTAATATAACAATTTCATAATGATGCAATTTTTTATGACTGTAATTGATGACTAACTAAACATTGAGGTTACGATAAAATTAGGAAAATCGCTTTAAAAAGTAAATTGTCATCATTACGCGTTATTGTAAAAAGTAATAAGTAACGAGTAACACTGTGAAGTTACTCCGTTACAAGTTGTATCAAAAAGTAACGAGTTACAAATTGCGAGTTATTTTTTTCAGTAACAAATGACTTTTCCAACCTTTATTATAAGTAACTATTGATTGTTTCAACTCTGATGTTACATTATCATCATAGAAAATTTGCAACGTCATTGCAAATCGTTATTACAACAAGGTAACTAAGTAAGTACCTAAAAGTCTGTTTTTTTCAGCTCTTGCACGGTTCATCTTTCTTCTTTTTCCCTTTATGTTAGAGCAGTTAGAGAGAAAAAAAGAAAAAATGAACCGTGCAAGAAGTTCAGCTAAAAATAGCAGGCCTTAAGTAACGGCAGTTACAGTAAAAATACTTATATTACCATTTCCTGATAATATATCTCAATGCTTATAAATATATGGTACGCTTAAATATATGAAATCTGTTGAATGTATTTGCTACTGTTCATTATATTCGGGCAAAAATAAAAATAGTAAAAGTATTAAGAAGGCACAAAAAAAAGTGAAGAATCCCACATTATCGTTTCACAAAAGATTTGTTCTTTGTTGCGGCACTGTCTGAACTGGTGTACCCAGCACAATAGGTTGAAACGAATCAAAAGGTCTGTTCTTTTTGGCTGAACTTTTACATCAGTTCATCTTTCTTCTTTTTCTTTCCAGGAGGAAAGAAGAGGAAGAAAGATGAACTGGTGCAAAAGCCAAAAAGAACAAGCTTAAATATATGTTTGTTTCACTTCAACTTATTGCACCGTGTGTACCAATTCAGACAGTGCAGAAATAAAGAGAATGGATCTAAATATTCGTTCCGATAACGATTTTCTTCTTAAAACATTCCAAAAATATGTTCGAGACAGTTGAATGCATCTTTCACAAAGCAGAAGGCTGAAAGCGCGTGGCAGAAGTCTCTTTTACTTTCCGCGCGAGGTGTTATTAGATTCCTTTTAGAGTGCAATATCTCATATCGCCGTTCCTGCTGCGTAGATTCCCTCATACGAGGTGATAAGTATCGCCGCGATACATCACCTAAACAAACAGCTCGCGTGGAGGACTGATGTGGCATCGGGGGTAGTGAGACAAGAAAGTGAGATAAACTGGTCGACGAGGGGTGGAGGCAACGGGGGACCGATGTGGTTCTATCCTGGTATTCGGTGGGCCCCATAGCCGAGAGAGACATCCATCGATACCGCGGGGGGTCTGCGAAGTAATTGTCTGCGGACCATCGGCCGATCCGGTGTGCCGACTCGACCCTTTAGATTAACACTAAACCGAATTCTGAGAGTGCCAGTGGCTCTCACTAGATCCTATTCTGTTATATGAAAATAATATCATTACATTCTTTAATAGCAATCAAAGCGATCAAATATAATCTAACCAGTTATGAATTAATTTATTTTTTTGTACATTTTTAATTAATATGCGCGAGGCAAATTTCTTTTGACTTTCTTTGTTGACGTTTTTTAATACCCCAGTTGTAATATATTATACTTTCTCTGTACATTGCATCACAAGTTTGAATAGTTTCTAATTCATTATATATAATAAATAATTGCTTTTCATTGTTTTAGGAAAAGATTCAAATATCATAATGCAAATGTAATATAAACGCGAGCATATGTTTAATCTGTGCAATAAGGAAACATATTACAGTTTAGTATATTCTTTAAATATATGTATAATATTTATAATAATATATAATCATATTGATTATATATCAAAGACAAACGAATCATATTGACAGAACATTTTATAAATAATTTAGAGTTAATTATAGTATGCGTAGAAAAGCAAAACGTGACAAAAAATCAAAAGAAAGGATTTAACGGAGAACTTATAATGTTGCAGTAAACTTAATGTCTGAATGAAGAATCACGTTTAAAATTTATTATTCTCAAGGTAAAACGCAGCTATCGATTATACATTTTTTCGCATTGATAAAATTAATAGATGCAGGTTATAAAAAATGGAAAAAATGTGTGTGTAAGAGAAGATTAATATTTTTGAAATATAACTCAAGTAATTGTGATTCTCCTAGTTTATTTAATAGTCATCATTATTTAACTGCTATCGATGGGATCGTTAATAGCGCGATTATATTCATTATACGTCGTTGTACGTGCAGCTGTTCAAATTAACGATAATGTGAATTCAATTGAATGATCATTGTCGTAACATTTATTTTTCATTTTTTCTAAATGTCATTAGATAAATATCATCTTCATTTTTTTATTGAATTATTAATGCAAATTAAAGTCAAGTAGATATAATACGATGTAAATGTATAATAGCTTCAGCAGGCTATTTATAATAGTTTCATTGACGTAATAATTGGAATATATTGACTCATATTTTCAATATAACGATTCACATCTATATTTGATTAAAATTTATTTATTTATTGAATTATTCTTTGTAAAAATTTTTACGAAGTAATTGAGATTAAGCAACTATATAGTTACTGAAAGAATAATAATTAAGTAAATAATTATCTTAAAAAGATCTTATAAAGATAAATTTTAAACAAAATTAATTAAATAATTTTCAAAAATGTTTGCACGTCTTAATGCGGACAAAATAAAATTGGAGCATTGTATAATATGAAAAATACGTTAAAATTTTGCAGAAGACAGATTCTCAGTTGATGAATTTGAGCACCAGCAGATCGAAAGCACGCCGAAGGATATCGCGTATGCGATTTAACGCGGACAAATAATATTGTAAGGCCCTACTAACACCACGGAATATTACCATAAAACATACATCCAGCCAATTTCCATGGGTCTTATGAACGTAATGTCCAGAGTCTAATATTTATGCATTTATGTATTCACATATGTGCTGCAATGCGGTGCCCCCGCCGAGTATTGGTATTTATATGTTTTATGATGTCCCACAAAGAAAGAGAGAGTCTGTGATACATACATACGTATACGACCGAGGCCTTGTGCTCGCAACTACCCGCGAGGCGAGAGTCTACTGGCCCACAATTAAGTCGCCATTATGCGCCATAACCAATGCGTAAAAACTTATTACTCGAGATTTATGAAATCCGCCTGGTATTAACGAGAATGATTTTTACGGCCGACCTTGCTGGATTCCGAGCAACGAACCTCCCGTTCGCGATTCGCGCGTAGAACCTTCTTTCGAGAAACCACCCCCGCGACGAAGACTTCCAGTTGGAGTGCATCATGGAGCGCATCGTACGGCGCTCGTGTGATTTACTTTACGAAGGCGTAATTGCATGATTTAAGAGCGACGTTCTGTTGGTTCGAGTTTCTTGCTTGCCAGTTAGTAGATTAATCACGCGAAGTTAATCCTTGCTTTTATCCACACAATCTTGCGAAAAAGAGAATTACGACTCTCACGCGCGTTCTTCGAAATATCGTGCAATAACTTAATTATATAGTTTCTTAAAGTGCGCGCGCGTTTTATGGTTGCTGAAATCCATTTTCGTTTTTCTTACTTTTACTCACCCGATCCCTTCAGAAAACTGACAGATCTTATTAAGGATTAATTAGTTTTTAAGGTATAACCGAATACATAAAATATCTGTAAGGTGAAAGGGTTAACGATAATATCGAAATAAATATGTAATATGATAATATACAAAATTTAATCTCAAGAGAGAGTTACAAGCATGTCTCCATTTTTTCTTTTAGATTTCGTAATAACCGAGAAATGAGTGTCAAGGAGTTTCGAACGTGTAATGGAGATGTTAATTATCCAACTAGATAATTTTCTACCTACAAATATTTGATTGTTTAATTTCCTCTCTCGCGTTTTGCTCTGATAGACGAAGAGTGCATACTCGATTTGGCACATCAATCATCGTTCATAAACTCTCGGGATACCGTTAACTCTTCATTTCTACTTTGTTGGACTTCATTAGGAAGGTTAATTCAGTTTGATATGTGTGACCTTTCGTCGCGATGCATATTTAGGCCTCTCAAATGCCGACGCGAGAAAAATTAAATGTCGGATTATTTTGTTTCGAAAAATAATTAGTCGTTCAGCCAGCAAATGTCAAATGCGGCGTCGTTGTACTTATTAATTTTTTTAGTAATAAATGATTGATGTAGTACATGTTGGAACTTGGACCGCTATCTTCATGTATTTACAATGTTTTAAGATTATATTATGAAATTATAATCAATATTTTTTGTCATAAATAAAACAACTAATGATATCAGATTCGAATTTTTTTATCCCCGAAAATTGCATCTTTAAGACTAATGGACTAAATATGTATATTTTCCACGTTTTATAATATCTTAAAATTATTTATCAAGAAATTATTTACTTTACCAGCTTTATAGCTCTCAGTCAGATTAATAACGCACGAATATTTCAACGACTGTACACATTCGGCTGTCTCTACAGTTGCTGCCACAAAGCGATGATCGATCGTTAACAAGGGTCATTCTCGCTACGTCAGAACGTGTCACGAAACGGATGTCTATCCTCGGACGCGCCGTAAATCGTCGTAAATCAATCGCCCGAATATGCCGTAGAGACAATAACGGTGGATTGCGACGAATAATCTCGATGTTGGTCCTATGTAAACATGTCCACTACGTACTTTGTCGTTAAATATCCGGGATTGGCTGTTAATAATTGTTGTGTAATTGGATTAGGGACTACAGTAGTTTTAGTGAAACCGCATAATCATGTTTTAGCATTGCAATATTTTGCGAAAATAATATCTACAAGATATATTATTCAATAAAAAATACTTTTAAAACGTTCAAAATTGTACAATTTTTAAATTATCGAAATTAGGTGAAAAATCATCACTTGCAAAACAATAAAAAAGCATTTTAAAGTTCGAAACTTGTACGTTAACATGCTCTTTCGGCTATTTTTCAAAACATTTTTATCTTTACAATTTTGAATCTTAATAAAAATCACATTGTTATGTTCCTTAAAATTACATACATTCAACAGTCTGCAACTTGACAACAAATCTTTCCTGAATAAAATTTTATACTTTTGCAAAAAAAAGTATAGAGTTTTACATATAAAATACTTACTTTTAAAAAAATTTGTTTATGATTTTTTATGATTTTTATGATTTTTCTTGACCGAGTTTTTCTTGATGCGACTTTAATACTCAACTGGCATTTCACAAAACCAACGTTGAAATTCAGCATTGAAAATCATTGTAGACAAAAAAATTAAAAAGCATTTTAAAATTCGAAGTTTGTACTTTAACATACTTTTAATCATTTTTTAAATTTAATTCTGCAGAATTAGGGAAATAAAAAATTTTTGTGATAATTTTTTGACGAATTTTAATGTTATTTGTAAGAAACGTAGATTTAGCAGATTTAGCTTCAAATTGGTAATTTAGTTAAAAAAAATTATAATAAAATTTTTAAAAAAGAATTTTGTAGGGATAAATCTGTACTTATTTTAAACTATTCAATTTTTTGAGAGAAAATTTTTTACTGAGCTATAGACGCAATTAATAATCATATTAATCCTATGAGTCACAATTTATAAATATCATACTAACAAAGAAACCTCTCGAGATGATAAATTCTGATTTGAATGAAACTTTGTGAACTTGTAGCTTACATAAAGAGATGAATTTAGAAAATATCAGTTGCGGCTAAAAAACGGTTTGAAGGGGTAAAATCACCCCTTACGGGTACAGCGGTTTTCAGCTTTTTCCGTTATACCTAAAATATTCGAGATATAAAAAAATATTTTATACAAAAATTTTACAACAAAATCAGCTATATTCATTAACGTTTTTAGAATAATTATTTACCAATTTTTTTGTCAAAATTTTCGAAAAAAAATTATTAAATAATTATTCTAAAAAAATATCATTGATGTGAGTAAATAGAAGTAATTTTATTGTAAAACTTGTGTATAAAGCATTTTTATATCTTGAATAGTTTTCGAGATATAGCGGAGAAAGCTGAAAATCGCTTCACACATAAGGCCTGATTTCATCCTTCAAACTCTATGTTGGCAGCAATTTTCAGAACTTTTTAAAAAATTATTATTTT
>NW_017300070.1:129343-134452 GCF_001594075.2 Trachymyrmex cornetzi | reverse complement strand
TTCGTTTAATCTTACAATTATGCCAAAGTCTCGTCCGGATGGATAACTATGTAGCTGTTCAAAGCGTGATTTGCGAGTAACTTCTTCTATTAAAGTCTAATAATTAATTATATTAATTATATTAATTAGTAATAGTACAAAGGTAAAGATAGTGGGTAATAAAAAAGGTTTTCTTCCTCTACCTACCTTAAGGCTAAGTATCTAGTAAGGTTTAATGTCTCTAGAAAATTAGATCCCGTTTTAGGGTAGCAGAACTGAATTACAGAAACTTTCCGGATTAACGATCGGGCGATTATAAAAATTCGCGAACACTCGGGATTTGCCTGACCAACCTGCCGCTCGTTTGACAAGCTCCAGAGAGATCCCCTTTTTCACAGCTAGGGAGGTAGAGGCGTGCCGGGTGCTATGGACTGAAAAAATGTCTCCTTGCACCCCGCATTCCTCTAAACTTCTACGAATCCAGCGGCTTATTGATTGAACTCCAACTGCCTTGTGAGGTTTCGTGCAAGAGATAAACAAGGAATCGCACTCGGGGGGACGCAGAGGCTTAGTACGCTGTAGATAATATTCTAAAATGGTTACTATACAAAGGTTTGAATGATCGGGGAAACGCGCAAAGGTAAGCAAGGATTGCGCTCGACCTGACGCCGAGGCCTTTAATCGATCTGGGATTTTCAAAATAAGTTTATTTTCTTCGCGGAAAATATGCGAGACTTTTATTGCCGCCAAGGTTTGCGCCCGCTGTCCCGAGCCTAAAGCTAAAAGAAGAATTAACTTTCTTGAGATAATATCGAGGGATAAAGTCCCCTATGAGGAACAAAGACTCATAGGGGAAGATGTGTACTATTTTCTCGACTACAGGGGCTGGGTCCCAGATAAAATTGTAACGTGGTTTCTGCGGCTTGGTGATACTAACCCCTTTTCCGAACCGCTTGATCAAAGGATGGTTACCAATCGCTTTATTAGAGATAAGGAAGATTAGTGTTAAAGGATCGCATAGTGTTAAAGGACGAATACGAATTCGTGTATTGTAATTCTCGAGATAAGAATTCGAGAACTTGGTGTAATTTGGCGAGTCTGACAAAAGTTCCACCAGGTCTTTAAGAGTCAAAAGTATTGGTTGATCGTCGCTGTCGACAAGGAGGCGATCATGATCTCAAGAGCAGCTGCAGGAACCGACTGCGATATCAGTGCCTGCCTGATAACCTCCCTGCAGCCAGGGAAAGGCTTGTCCACTCCGGATGCTGAAGCCTGGAAGGAGAGGATAAGATTGAGATGGATCGAAGAACAACAGTTTTGAAATTAAAAGGCGATGGAACATGAGGAACCACGGTTGAGATGGTCACTAGGGAATAACTAAGATTCCTGTGGCTCCGTCGTCCCATATTTTGCGTAATACCTTAGGAAGTAGAATGAAGGAAGGGAAAGCGTAAAAATAGAAAGAATACCAGGATAAACTGAAGGCGTCGATAGCCCAAGAGCCTGAATCAGGGAACCAGGAGACGTATGTCTCATTCTTGGCATTAATAAGAGATGCAAAAAGGTCAATGTCGAATGGACCGAATGATGCTTGGATTCGATCGAACGCTTGGGTCGACAAGGACCATTCTGTGTTAGGACTTTCCCTGCGCGATTCTCTGTCCGCGGTGATGTTGTTTATTGAAGCGATATAAGAAGCGAAGAGATGGATGTTTCGCTCTTCGCCACCATTGCCATATTTCTCTGGCGATGTCAGATAGAAGAGGGTGCTGGATAGAACCGAATTTATTAATATAAGAGATGGCAGTGGTGTTATTGATCCGTAGTAAAATATTGGTATTGAAAAGGGGGCTGGCGAAACACCTTAATGCATAGAAAGCTGTGTTTAGTTCTAAGGTATTAATATGGAGGCTTTTGTCCTCTGGCGACCACCAGTCGTGAGTATGATGCTTACCGCAAGAGGCTTCCCAGCCGGTTAAGGACGCATCAGAAAATATTTCGCAGGCGAAGGGCTCTGAGCGGATAGAATTGTACTGCTCCGGATCTGAAAGGACTTGAAGCCACCATTCGAAATCTGTACGTAAGTAAGAGGGGATCGCCATCTGCTTCGAGTATTCTCCTGAAAAGGATTCCAGGGCTAAAAATTTTTCCCTCTCAAAATATTTGATATAGAGCGGGCTATATTGCACTGCCGGAAAAACTGAAACCAGCGATCCAATCAATTCCGCAAATTCCTTTATAGTACAATGCGATTTTCGTGAAAATCTGTTTGTTAAGGAAAAGAGCTTTCTTCTCTTATCCGATGGCATGGCGATTGATTGGTAGACCGAGTCGAAAATGAATCCTAGATATCTGCATCTAGATGATGGTGTGAGCTGAGACTTGTAATTGATTAGGAAACCTAGAGATGTTAGTATCAATAAATTTATTGATGCGTGGATGTTGTTTTGACATTCTTTGACGGAGGCACTTAAAAATAAAAAGTTATCGAGATAAACAACTGAATAAAAATCTTTTTCGCGTAGCGATTTGATAACCGGACGCAAGACCTTAGTAAATATAAAAGGCGTAATTGAGAGACCAAACGGTAAGAAGGTAAATTCATAGGTCTTTCCCCTCCACTGAAAACGGAGAAATTTCCTGAACGATTCGTGAATGGGTATCAGAAGATAGACATCTTCGAGGTCGATAGTTGCTAACTTAAATCCCGCAAGCATAAGGCGGACCACTGTGCGCCAATTTTCTAGTTTAAAATGCGGGAAGGGGGGGGGTGATATAAGAGTTTAAATCTCGCAAATTTAAGATGAATCGCATTCCATCCGACGATTTTTTGATGACGAAAAAGAGGGAAAGAAACTGGTCCGCCGATGGAGTGATCTCCTCTATAGCGCCCTTCTGGAGAAGACACTTTACCTCTGTGTCGCAAGCGGATGTCTCCCGTGCCGAGAAGGACGGCTTTTTTAGAACAGGGCGGGGTGGTGGCACAGAGGCAAAGGGAATCTGATACCTCTTCACCGCTCCTAATACCATCGGGTTCGAAGTTAATACTTTCCAGTGATTAATAAAAAGGACCAAACGGCCCACCGAACTTACTGTAACTAACGGCGAGCTCGGGATTTGGATCGTGGCCTCCTGCCGTGACCTGTCTGGGAAGGGCCCCTCCTCGAGCGATGCGTCGATGAGGTTTGGCGAGGAGGGGCCTTCGCGTTTTTTGCGTTGGGATGTCCGATGCGAAACGGTTGATTTCTCTGCTGTTTCGGCTGTTGTCCTGTCGTGAGGTGAGATCCTTGAGTTAAAGATCGTTGGTTCTTTTTTGCCATTTTATTAGCAACCCTTTCCATTGTTTGAGCGGTATTGACGTTTTCCGTAAAGTTATTTCCGAAAAGATATTCATCGACAGTCGCTGAGTCCGATGCTACTTTACCCAGGAAATTCAGGAAGGGCAGGATGAATGCTCGTCTAGTCTTGGAAAGGTTAAAATGGTGGTCCGCTAACAGACTGATACCTTCTGCGATTTTGGACATATCCAACCTCGTCTCCGGTAGGCTTTGGAGAGGCTCCAGCCTAGAAAGGTCTGAGAATCCGGAAGCGAAGGCGTTTAGCGAGGTTCCTACCTCAAGTTGAGACTGGCTCTGATGAGTATCGCGCGTTACTACTGTGGCGCTAAGGTTCGGATGGATCTCTCTATTTATTTTAGGCGGAATGAGAAAGGAGAAGTCGTCCTTGGGCTCATATTTGGCGAGGAGTGTCTTTTTGAAAGCCTCCTTCAAGCCGGCGCGCACATCAGCCTTGGTTGTGTTGAGGACTATAGGCAACCAAGAGGGACTGTGATACCTGTGTCGAATCACCGAACAGCTCGTTGACGAAGTCGTTTATGAAGGGAGTTTATTCCCGTCCAGGTCGGAAGCGTCTAAAGTTTCCACGGTCTCCTGATCAGCAAAAGTGACGGCGTTTACGTCTTTGGAGCCCGATAGGCCTAGAAAAGAAAGGGGGAAGGGGAGAGAGGTTGCAGAAAAAGAACAGTCGATTATGCCCCCTCTTTGTCGTGTAACAGAAAAAAAAAAAACGAGTCGACAAGGGGACATACCTGGTACGCCGCCCCGATCCTTGCTTTGGATCGCCTGTTCATCTGCAAGAGTGCCCTCGCTTCTGTTTTCAGAGAGCGTCTTCGTTGGTGACAGCAGCTTGGATGATGGGCATTCTGTTACTACTCCCTGTTGCTCAGGGCTGCGTCCTTTTATGTAGCCGACGAGCTCTGACAAGATCTGGCACAATTTTTCGCGAGAGGAAGAGCGATGCCTCGATCTTCTTCCCGATCGCCTGATGGGCTGTTAGACAGGTTATGTTTCGTACGAGCCCGCTTGGCGTGCGAATAACCGCATTTGGTCGGCTCGTTTTCACGACGAACTTCTTGAGTGATGCCTTTTGTGCTTAGGCATACTGAAAAGGAGAACACCTGCGAAATATCACTTAAAACCACGAAACTAAGGTGAACTCTACCGGTTCTGCAAGAACAGAAAAACATAATGAGCAATAGATGTGGCGCGGTCGACGACGCGGGAGTGGACAGCGCCATCCTCAACTTTTAGATTCTGTGAACTCTCTTGGTAATGCAGGTATGAGGACATGACTACATAGTTACATCCATCCGGGCGAGACTTTGGCATAATTTAATGATGCAGTTAAATCATTTAACACAAGAAGATGTTTTAATTTCACTCTATAATTTATTTACTTACATACGTTAATGTGAACGTTACTTATGTTGAAATAAGTACAGAAATAGACTGATTAACATTTTGATATACATGGAAGTAAAAAGATAATAAAATTGTATGTAACTCAAGAAACTCGGGGTTGCCATTACTCCTTTGACATCTAACAGTGATAAGTTACGGTACCATATATTGGGTATGGGAATAAGTTTCCGCCCATTGTAGAAAGATGTCGTTAGTAGCATTGCTTGTGTGTTTGACAGAACGACAACACACGTGTTTGAAAGGTTTGTGTTCAAACTTTTGAGCCCAATAGTTGACATTCGTTCGAAGCGTAAAAAAGAGTAACTTTTTTTGCGTTGAAGATGTCGGAATTTATTCCAAAAAAGCAACATTTGCGGGAAGTTTTACTCCA
>NW_017300070.1:109291-129285 GCF_001594075.2 Trachymyrmex cornetzi | reverse complement strand
TAGATGTTTACGGTGAGCATGCTCCATCGAAAACCAGTTGTAAAGAATGGTTTCGGCGATTCAACAGTGGTGATTTTGACGTGCGTGACAAAGAACACGAAGGTGCACCGAAAAAATTTGAAGATGCAGAATTGCAAGCCTTACTCGAAGAAGATTCATGTTTATCGCTCGATAGGTTGTCAAAAGAGTTAAATGTTGATAGATCCACTGTTGGAAAACGTCTACACGCAATGGGAATGGATCACTTCAAAAGAACCAGATTTTTTCATTAGAGGAATCCGTTTATTACCCGAAAAGTGGGAGAAAGTTGTCTCTTCCGAAGGAGCATACTTTGAATAAACTCACTTATATAGATTTGTTTAAATAAACACATCTTTTTCTTTTCAAAAAGGGCGGAAACTTATTCCCATACCCAATATATTTCCTGTAATGTATAAGCACATTTTTTGTTATAAAGAGCAATGAATGTATTTATTATAAATTTTAAAACTACTTGTTAATCTCGTTATTAATGCTAACATGATTATTATATGACAAAATGTTGGCAATTATGATATTCTTCAAAAAAATGCTGCATACAAGAATATTCAAGCGACATTAGCGTCATTTTTATATCATATATAATCAGTGTTGCGCTTAGATGGTTTTAAGATCATCTAGATGGAGATGAGATGGAAATCCGTAAATCCATCTTAGATGAGATAAAGATGGTTTTGATTTGCAAAAATCTAGATGAAAGATGAGATGGTTAAGCGATTCATCTAGATTATTTTTTAGATGGTTTTGTTTTAAAATAATTATAAACATAAAATGTTGCGCTGATCGGAAAAAGGATATATAAACGCTCATATTTTTATTTATAAGTCTTTATTTTTCAAAAACAAAAGTTTTTAAAAATTTCCATCCGACAAACGGTTACGACGAGGTACATATATTTGTTGTCCTATACTAAACAGCCGCTCTACTGACGCAGATGATGATAAAGAAGTATTATATTTAAAAAATATTTTTTTTACATTAGAGAAATTTACGAGGGAAAATAAATCCTTTGATTTTTATTAATAAGATCATTTTTTTCATAAAATCGCAAAAAAAATCTTCATCTCTGCTGCTGCTTGAAGACGATTTGTTTTCTCCTACAGCATTTTTAGCGTGCAAATTATCCATAGTTCACAGAAAATCCATAGTTCACGTTAATCACGTTACGTATACTATACATTTTCAGTTGAAAATTGTAAGAAAAAGAAAAATGTCAGCTGAAAATTGTAAGAAACAAACCTATTTATGTCGAATTAAAATCATCTAAAATTTTTTTTAGATGAGATGATATATTTTTCTATCTAAGATGAAGATGAAAATGGTTTATATTTGCACAATCTAGATGTAAGATGAGATGTTCCAATTTTCCATCTAGATGGCCATCTAAAGTGGTTTCATCTAGATGTCGGTAAACACTGCATATAATGTACGTGCTTGATTAATATTATTAATCAAGCGACAATAGCGTCATTTTTATATCACATATGATGTACAGGGTGTTACAGATACATACTAGGCAGTACGACGGTAATGTATAAAGTCACTGTCATTGTCTATTAAACCACGCTTGGCCATGCAAAGTTTGCCGCGTAACCCGTCGTACTGTCTAGTATGTATCTGTAACACCCTGTACGTGCTTGAAAAACATCTTATCTATTATTAATCCTTGATTATTAGTCACTTGATTATTAGTCACTTGAAATTAGTATATAAATCACAAAGTTTTTGCAATAATTTCAGTATAAGGCATAATTAGCAAGAATAACGAATAATTCAAGTGCAAAGTCAAAGTCAAACAGTGCAAATCTTTAAAATGGTACAAGTGAATCCTGCAAATATTCTCAATATGTTAATTATCCTTTTTCAAATTTTAAAAATTCCGGAAACACCTGTAAACGATAAAGAAATTGGATTACGCGATGTGATAAGGATATTATACACTCTTTAATGAATGAAATGTCATACGATATTCATACTAATACTACGTTAGAATTTGAAAATTATTGGGAATCAAACTTACTCGATGCAGATTTTGTCGACGATTATGAAATAGAAATACTTGAAGAAGATGAAGACGCAAGATGATCAAGCAACAGATAGTTGTATTTCAGAAGAACGTGAAATTGTTAATGGCTATAAGAGAAGCGTTGAATTTTGGAAAAGTGCAAAAAAGGGACGGTATTCCTTATCATCGGTAAAAAAATCGTTTTAAAAAGGTGAAGTCTTTGCTGCAACTATATCGATGGGAACATTACATACAAAAAGGAGGTACATACCCATAGAGAAAAGATGTTATATATTTCCGAATATGTCTTACAAAATTTTAAAGAAGCTGATGACGAAAAAAGAATTATTCATGATATGGACTTACAACGATGGGCTCTATAAGCCAAGGCACAAATCTTTCTTCATTTAAAGCTAGTGCAACATGGATATTAAATTTTAAAAGAAAATATAGAATCGTGTCAAGAAAAATAACAAAATTTGTAAGTCGTTCTGGGCAAAGAGATAAAGAGCAATTACAAATTGCATGTCAGGAATTCATAGCTATCGTAAAATCTAATATAAATCTTTTTGAACTAGAGAATATATATAATGCAGACGAAAGTGGATTCAATTTAGAATTACATTCAGGCAGAACACTGACCACGCAAGGTGTTAAAACAGTTGAAAGTATAGTTCAATCACTATTGGCAACTACGCATAGTTACACAATTATGCCGATAATTTCTGCAAGCGGACAATTGAAATCGCCTCTCTATTTGGTACTGAAAGAAGCTAGTGGAAATTTCGGACCACGCGTAGAAGAAATAGACCTGCAAATGTTTACGTTGCAGCATCAAAATCGGGCAAATTAACTACACAACGCTTTCAGTCTTGGTTTACAAATGTATTTGTACCCGTAATTGAAAGTTTTAGTGGTATAAGAGTGGATACATCGAAGAACGGCCGCCACAATTCGAAACTCCAGTAGATTTTTGTTTCAACGGAAAGGATATTCAAGAAATACCTCGCTGCTCCATATGTGGTGCACCCGCTGTAATACGATGTTCCTGGTGCAAGTAATATTTTTGTTTGCAGCATTTTTTGAAGAATATCATAATTGCGAACATTTTATCATATAATAATCATGTTAGTATTAATAACGAGATTAATAGATACATTCATTGCTCTTTATAACAAAAAATGTGCCACTATAAAAAAAGCGCACCATGCTATCTACTTCATGACAGGTGATGTGGAAATGATAGCATTTTATCATTTTCTTTGGATAGACATTTACTTACAAGTAGCTTCATAATAAAATTACCTCTATCTATCATAAATACTTTTGAAAATAATATTTTTAAAAAGTTCTGAAAATTGCTGCCAACATAGAGTTTCGAAGGGTGAAATCAGGCCTCACGTGAAGCGATTTTCAGCTTTCTCCGCTATATCTCGAAAACTATTCGAGATATAAAAAAATGTTTTATACAAAAGTTTTACAATAAAATTACCTCTATTTACTCACGCCAATGATATTTTTTAGAATAATTATTTAATAATTTTTTTTTGAAAATTTTGACAAAAAATTGGTAAATAATTATTC
Organism: Trachymyrmex cornetzi; assembly: GCF_001594075.2. Classification (NCBI taxonomy): domain Eukaryota; kingdom Metazoa; phylum Arthropoda; class Insecta; order Hymenoptera; family Formicidae; genus Trachymyrmex; species Trachymyrmex cornetzi. Next base: position 125,657 of record NW_017300070.1, on the reverse strand, counting down.
TAAAAACGCAAATAAATACAACTGATTTAGTTGTATTATAAAACTTTTGTATAAAACATTTTTTTATATCTCATATATTTTTCGAGATATAACGGAAAAAACTGAAAACTGCTATATACGTTAAGGATAATTTCACCCCTTCAAACCGTTTTTTAGCCGCAATTGATATTTTCTAAATTCATTTCTTTATGTAAGCTACAAGTTCACAAAGTTTCATTAAAATCAGAATTTATCACCTCGAGAGGTTCCCTTGTAAATTATCATATTTGATTTGCGCAGCACACAAATTAACAGTAATATTACATCAATATTGTAATTTCCCACTCAATAATATAAATGTAATATGTTATACATATGTTACACTGTTGAGGAAATCATAACATTGATTGTTTATTAGTTTTGTTCTTTGCAAGATTATATTGCGTATAAATTCTGCAAGAAATATAAAACATCGTTTTCTAATAAATGTTAAAACACATGTTAGATGTGATCAAATATTGACATTAATTAGTACATTAAATATTTTTTATACGGATCAATTATTATGTATTGGTGAGACACAGCATCAACGTCAGGTAGAAGAAAATCAAAGATTTAATCAATGTAATATCGTTGAGGGAAAGCGTGTGGGCTCAGATAAGTCGGTGTCGGTGAGAGGAGCCAGTAGACTATATAACGACGCAAAGACGATTAACTTCGCATCGATTTCATTGTATTAACTCGTCTCGGACGCAATCCTAAACCGGTTTAGACCAGCTGGTATACGAATGCCTGCACTGACCGTGGCATCTCAGCTAATTGAACTGGTCGGAGATTAGTTAGCGCGTAGTACGCGCGACCTCTAAATATTTTGGCATTAACGACGAGTAAATCACCGCGACTCGGTCGTGTATCCCATACGAATAAATCCTGGAATTAGCCGAGCATTAGGCGTCTTGTTATAATGGTCGAGAATGCAACCAGTGCGATCAAACGTGCATGCGGCTAACATCACACGCGTGCACTCGGATAAATTACTATGTCGAGAGATTTAAATACGCATTCCTTCAGAATACTTTATCACGATACCGTCATTTTCATCGATTTTCATATCGGATTAAACAAGGAATACGATACACATACAATAAGCTACATCATAACGTTTAAAGTTCTGTATGTTATAGTTGATAATGCTTGGATAAAGATGACGTGAATTCGAAATAAAAAATTAATGTAATGAAAGAGTATTTTCTACATTGTCAGCAAGTATGTTTTATGTTATCAATATATAACTTTGTCTTTTTTACATATCAATCTCGAATAGCTTGTTGCATCAACACTTAAAAATTATTTTTAATAAATATCTTAGAGGTATTATTTTTAAATATCAAATATCTTTTTAATGTTATTGACATATAACGCAAAAATTTATGTAAAAAATTGATTTGCTTCGTAGTATAATATTTGTTGGCTCTCATTTAATTTTATTTTAATTTAAATAAATAAAGTTATTTATCAATATAAATATTAATAGATTGACTATAATAATTAGAATAAAATTATAATTATTAATTATTAACATCTTTATCAAATTAAATTAAATAAATTGATTAAAATATAATATTGTTTTTTCTGACATCAATTTAAAAAATGCTTAATTTTGGAAAAGTATGAAGAAAATTAAACACAGATTTCAAGTTTTATTTTTAAAATATTTTAAAGTTTTATTTAAAAAAAAATGAAGAAAGAAATGTTTAAAAAATTAATATTTATTTCCCACATCTTATAAATATGACTTTATTTTACATAAATACTTTATTTTACATACAAAAAAGATACATGAATATCCTGTCTCAATCTCTGTCGTTCGGATAAAATATCATGAAGCAATTTAATTTAAAATTCAAAACTTGCATGATTTCTAAAAATATCAGTATTTTATTTTTAGAGTTTTATCTTTATTTAATTCATTTTTTCAATGTTTTTTATTATATATTTGTCTAACAATAAGCAATGAACTTTAAAATTTAATCAATTATGATATAATTGATATTAAAAAATTAAATTGAATAACACTATCGATCCGTCATATCTTTATAATGGTCATATTAATCCGTCATATCTTTAAATAAGAAAATAATATTATAACCCCCATTTACATTTTTTACAATAACTTTATTAATAATCAATGTTCAATTTTAAACTTAACGATTACATTCGTCAAAGTGTTGTTGAATTGATTTTAGACTGAAAGTTTTATGAAATATTTATTATTTATAAAAATGTGGCGACATTGCACATCGAGTCGAAAAGAAATAGGGGTATAAATTATGTAACTCTTATACAAAATAGATTTAAAAAACTGATTTTGTTTGAAAAACACAATAGTTACAAAAATGTATATGTACAAAAAATAAAATATTGCAGAATATACTCGTATGCATTATATGAATATATGCAGAATATAACATTTTTTTTATATACATAACTTTTTCTGCATATAAATACTAAAAATTTATAGTATCTATAATATATGTAATATGAACAATAGATTAGCAGTAAAATTACAATCGACTGCTTGAATAATTAATTTTATGTAAAAACTTCGAAGAAAGACCGTCAGCAATCAACTTACTCTACATTAATAAAACGCTATACTACATTTTGTTTAACTTTGCGTAATTTAAAATGTATATTATCAAATAAAATGTTAAATGACGAACAACACACTAAAGTGTATATACATTCGTATATAATATAATTAAGTTTAAGAAGTCTATACAATTAAATGTTCTAGAATGTACCTTATTTAAAACATTTAAAAATGCTTGTAAATAAAAATGCGGCAAAATATTATTTATTTGTAGTTGGAATATAGTTATGGTGTAAGGGAGCTATTGAACAAAAGATTCCATAAAATAATCATTATAGAATTTGTTATATAACAGCAGAGACATTAACAGAGAAATAATGTATTTCATAAAATAATTATTTTCAGTAAAACTAGCAACCTGAAAAGAGAATATTTATATCTGCTCTCGAAACAAGTTTAATAATAAATTGAATAATAGGGTTCGCCCTATATTATGAAAAATATAATTATTATGAGCATTGAATTTTTATTTATCCTTTAATCAGATGTTTAACTAAAAAATTACATTATATCTTTTTGAGAATTAACTTGTACAAAATTGAATGACTAAAGATATGTATAATAAGTAAGAAATAAATAAAATTGACTTACTCCATAGTTATTCCGTCGTTCGTCGCCTGATGCCTTCAGGCCTTCTCCTCTTCTCAGATTCTGTTCTTGCACTCACACAACACTCATGTAAACATCGTATATTACGATTTTTGTACGACGATTGATTCCCAATATTAATCACGTGTCGTGTACTTTATCATTTCGCAACAAACAAATAAGACGAAAGAAAAATACGACTACACTAAGCTATAATCCACTCGATGCTCACAAATTAACTCAATCACAAACAGTTTTTAATAATTATTAATAAATACGTTTCCTGTAATGGGCGAATATAAAAATAAATTATAAATAAAATTAAATATTAAAGTTAAACAACTAATTTATATCAAAAAAGTACATCTGATTTTTATTAATGACTTCAATTACCACATAAGTAAAAAAGGAACATTTACGTAATAATTTTGCTTTGATTCGCGAAAAAGTGTTTGGCTGTTAACATCCGGATATTATCGTATTAGCTCAATAATTTCCGTCTTTGTACTATCTTCTGCAAACATAGATATTTTGTTTACTGAAATATTACATATCCCAACTTGTCCCTTCGATCAACTATTATATTAGCACTCCTTTATCTTATGAAATATTAATCGCGGAAGTTAATTCATCGTGAGCGCTGATAATAGGAGAGGACAATAGGTATTTTTTTGGCATTTATCACAAAACCGTTACGAGAAGTAATAATGAGCGATGACATAGAACGACTCATGTCACTATTTCTGAACCGCGCGAATAAGATAATCGTATATACATAATAGTATGTCACAGACGTCAATTTGTCGCGATGAAATATTTTACGAACTGTAAAATACTGTTCGTAAAATACCCGCCTTTCTATAAATTAACGATTGCTAAACATATTGATATATCACGGCTTTCCATCACTTAAATCACATTCGGCGATTTATGAATAAATTAATCGCGCTGCTTGAATGATGGTCACCTTGATCCTTCTACGAAATATTAATTAAGCAAGCTGGATGTCGTTTGTAGGAAAGAGTCGCGTATTTTTGTCTAGTACTCATCAGTGTATTTCGAAGAATGATACAAAGATACGCGAACTAGCTCGCACAACATGTAGAAAATAATTATATCGGACACATTCTGGTGCTCTCTTCTTGTAGAGATTGCATTTCATAGGAAATTACGACGATGAACGGAGTTGTAAACGTCCGATTCGAGCCTCGCCGCACGAATGATAGCGCAGTGACCTTGAGTAAACAACACCGCGCTGACAACAACGGCCATAATTACAACCGAAACATTTAAAATATTTTAAAATAAAACGAATAAGAACTACTGCTTGTGCATTTTGAAAGAATTTTGATACGCAGACTCTTAGTGTTTTATTTTGTGAATTTTTTAGTGTTGCTCAAGATGATGATTAATTCCACTAAAACCATATTTATGTTAGAATTTGGGATAGAATTTTATCTATTATTTTTTATATATTATGTAGTAGATACGGAAAGAAAATTTAAGGAATTAGGAAGTATATGTAAAATATATCAAGTCCGTTTTAAACCTGTATTTAAATGATTTATATTAGAACATAGAATAAAATTTTATTTTTATACATCGCTACCTCACTTCAAAAGGGATACAATTTTTAAAATGTGACTTTTATTATTATTACCATGAATGAATTATAGATAAACATTATCCTAACAATCATAAAAAAATAAACTAACTCAACTTCATAAAAAATTGTCAATAACCCAAAGTCATTTTTGTTCCTTAAAAAAGCATTACGAAACGAAAATGATTAAAATAATTCAATTACGTTAAGAATATATTTTATTTGTTGGTATTATTTGATTAGTCAATAATTTTCTATCAAGTGGAAAAATGGTTTCTTTTCTTTTTCAAAAAACTTAATTTTTTAAGTTATGAGAGAATGATATACTATAAAATGTATAGTATATAAAATAAAATAAATTAAAATAATATAAACATTAAAATACACAATGTATAAAATTATAACTAAAATTCTATCCTGAAAAATTTAATGTAAATTATAATTCACGTAGAGTTAATACGTGAGTTAACACGTAGTTGTATAAAAATATCGTAGTTCGGATCTTAATTTTATCAATAAATTATATGTTGCAGTTTTACATTTTAATAAAGTATATAGGAAAATGAATTTTAACGCAAAATTTAATTCGCTAATTTGTAATTATATTTCAAAATGCATGCAATAAGTATGGTGTAAGTTTTCCAAGGTTTCAACATTTACCAGTGGCTGAGACGCAATTCGTGATTGATCTAGAACAGATTAGTCGCGCGAGAAATCGATATCGAGGCGCGGAATAGTGTCTCATTGGACACGTACACGTGCACGATCGAGTAGGTAACTGTTAACCAGCAATAAACTCGATTCACGATCGGTTTCACATGGCGGTCATGCAGCCGGAGAGGATAGCGCGCGCCGTAGAATACGAATGGCCGCCATTGTTACCCGACCAAACCGTTTTAATGGACTCTTATAATAGCACTAGCTCCCTTCATAGTCACACCAGTGGCGTGATTCTTGATTTGACGATCGAAAGAAACCCGATTTCTCTCGATCGATGAGAGCAGTTATGGTTTGCTGTAATAGCACAGTTAATTACTCTCACTATTAATGTTCTTGATATTTTCCTGTTGTCTTATTAATCGCTTTCATAGTTTCATCATTTCTCAATTCCTTTCATTAGTTAGCTTTCTTACAATTTGGGGTTTATTTACACCAAAATTTAACCGAAAAGAATCACAAAATCATTGCAAAGCGATAAAAATTCAGATATCACAAATCGAGAAAAAATTATTGAGAGATTATTAAAAGATGCCCTGAAAATGCATAGAATTAAATGTGTCCAAGGTTGTAGCAAAGAAAAGATTATTAACTTTTAATAAAATTTAAAAGAATGGCAAAGCATTTTTTTAAATTTTACTAAATGTTATAATAATCTTCTTTGTTGCAACACATTAAAATAAGAAATAATAACAATAAGATTGTAATAATGATAAGAGTTGAATGTGACGACTTTCATCCAGTGATACAAAGAGAGAAGAGATATGCAATGACTCGTCTGATGGTGGCTTATCGATAAGGGCGCGAGACGGACCGGGGTGGATGTATGTGTAGTGTGCTATCGGTGGCACGAAATCGTCGCGCCGGGATGCAGACGTTAGGACGCCATTGTGTCAGGTCGACGCGTGATTAATTTGACGAGGTAATAATTGCCGTTCAAAGCAGATTCGGTAGATACGTACGGAAAGATAAACGGCGCGGAGTCCCGCTGACGCTTCTTTTTTATTCCAACGAGAGAGCGAGGGAGAGGGAGCAGATCTCTCGTTCCCTCGTCACTCTGTCTTCTTGTCGGAGCATCGATTTATCTTCGGGCGATCTAGTAATTAATTTTAAACGCAATATAATTGGCTGCTCGTAATTTAGGCGATGCCCCCTCTTCCTCTGACGATGATTAGGCCAACGCACTGGCTCGAGAGCATCTTAATTGACTCGTTGCCCTCTTTCTTGCTCCCCGTGTGGCTCGTCTCACCACGCTCTCCTCACCTTTCTCTCGCGGCCGTCATTACATCACGTATGTTACATGCTGTGAACGTAGTCTAAAGGATATTTGCATAAACTGTTGTCAGGAATTTCAGTTTACTCAGTCCTTTCCTGATCGCCTCCATCGCTCTCGTGAATGTACGTATTAAAAAATTCTCCTTAATATAAATTTTTCATTAATATTTTTAAAAATATAGTTAAACGTTTAGTCATAAACATATTCATGCGAAAATATATTTGACATTTTATTATACTTGATTTTATTATGTTACTTTTATGACACTATCGTCACTTTTAGCGAGACGTATATGTGATGCAATATAAATTTATACTCTGTGAAAACACATTATAAATCTTTCAACAAGCTTTCTGTTTTTTCAAGTAATTTTATGTTCCCAATCGACAATCGTTTTCTTCTTAGCTTCGACGCCGTTTCGTTAACGACTAACGACGGTTCTCACTACGTTTCTGCTGCTGCAAAAAGTGGTAACTTGAAGGAATCCAATGTGAATCGAGGTGGTTTCCACCTGCTTACTTCGTCTTCGCGCGTCGAGCTCGAGTTTCGGCTTCGAAACGCTCTGCCTTTTTTCTACCTTTTGCCTCACGTCGCGTAGAATGCGTAATCTTTACCCTTTCTCCAGCTCCGCCGGACCCCCGTCGACCCGTCCGCATTAAAAATGTATCAATCTCATTCGGCCACAATGTTTTGTCGAGGCAACTCGGCATGGAATCTTAAAGGTGTCGTAAAGAATAACGCTTGTTGACTTTAGCGATGACGAGCGTGAGACAATCGCATCTTTCGAAATCCGCGCGTTTTTCCGATACCGGAAGCATTCAGTATCTTGTGTTGAATTATGGGCAGTATTTGTAGGATCGTCTTAAGTATAGTCTTAAGATGTCATCATCAGTCACATCTAAGGCACTATAAACGTGAGTATTCGCATATCCGCCATTTTTCCTCCTTTCCCCACTCCGCCGCTGAGCTGAGAAGGTTATCGTTGTTACGGTTGTTATAGGTTATAGCTTCTAAGCTGTTGGAAACCTTGTAGGAATAAAAGGAGCTACAAAATTTCAAGCAGCAAATACAATACATCATAACCTGTAATGACCCTAACCCGTCACAGTCACTGATTCAGTGATGGAATGGGGATAGAGCAAAATGAGTGAAAGGAAAAGGAATAAAAATGGTGGACGCGAATACCTACGTTTCTAGTGCTCTATAGCATCTTGAGACATTACTTTAAGACGATTTTAAAATAAAAATCAACTATGTTGGCTCATGAAGAGAGTCCCTCAAGAAGTAAGGCATTATCAATACTACTGCTTACAAGTCTAAATTTTGATATAATATAATTAATATTTGATACAATATATAATTATAATACATATGAAAAAAAGTATAGAAGAGAAACATAAAAATAATAAAATTAAATAATAAGTCAAAATTGCTTAGAAAATTCATTTCTAAACCTAATTATAATTTTATACTTTCCGACATTGAATATTTAATGTTTAAAAACTTCATAAAATGTTTGTTATTGGAATAAAATTTTCAAAGTAAATCGCCGTTTGTTCACGTGGACGTTTCATTTTTCGACTCCGTCTGGAATTTCAGCGTTAGCATTCGTCCTTAAACGTATCGCTTGATAGTCGCGAGTAGATCTTCTGACGAATTTTACATCAGGTCCAGCGCCGAATATGGTCTGTGCCTGAGGAGGGATTGCGAGAGAAGGGCCCCACAGTAGAGGCAGGAACATCACTAAAGTGTCAGCGGCATCACAATTCGCGAGGAGCAAAAGAGCGCTTGTTAGCGGGCCTGAAACCGGCAAAAAAGCCAGCTCGCCCTTCAGGAGCAAATAAAAATCTCCTGCACCTTCTGGCTCCTACCCTTCCCTCCCTGCACGTGTCTCTACGTTGGAGGGGAAGACGAAAGATTGAAAGGGAGAACAAGCCGCGCTGTTTGTTCAGCAAACGGTCTCAAAAGTCCTCCGTGAAACAAAAGAACCATTACCTCTCTTTGATCCTCTCGGGCGAGCGTAAAATGTATGTTTCGTATGTAGAAAAATTATGCCAAGTTAATGATGTATCTCAGAATAGCTGTATGGCTGTACTAAATCTTGAATATAAATAAAAAAGTAAAAAAAATTATATTTTCTCTTTGTTATTCATAAGATTAATATTTAAAAGTACTCGAAGCAGTATTTTGTAAAACTCGACATTAAATTTGCGAAAACTAAAATACTAAGCCTAATGTGCGTTATCTAATTCTTCCAGATATACCATTTTAGAGTTTATTCAAGCCATCAAGTTCTATCCAACGATAACGAAAAACAACGCATACCTGTATTTAAAATAACATGAATTGCGTAACAGCCACTTTATCAAACATGCGATATACTATGTATAAATTTCATCATTTGAGATTCTTGCGTTTCAGTGAATCGGTTTTAATGACGTAAGAGTCTCAAAGGGACATCATCCGTTTAGGGGCGAACAAGTCCAAAACTCTGCGGTAGGACAAAAGGAGTGCTGGCCACACTCCTCCTTCCGTCTTTCTCCGGATTCCTCCGGATGCCGAGGACTTCCTCCTTCTGCCTCCTCGCCCCGCCAGACTCCTCGGGCACAATTTCTTCAGTATTCGCCGCGTTCCAGCCTACGCCGAATCGCAATCGGTCTTTGGCCAGAGCCGACAGCTTCTCCGCGCCGCGATGTTTCGATACAAATTACATGAAGAGCGATACGGGGGGATAGTGAAGAGGAAAGGAGAACTCGAGATCTCCTTTCCCTGAGGACTTTACGACGCAGGAGAGACAGGAGAGACTGATGTTATCATCAGCCGTCGTGGGTCCGTTCTTTTTGCACCGTAGCGCAAATCCTCCCCGTTTTGTATTCTCTCCCTTTGCGTTGCTCTTCGCACTCGTTCGTTTGTGATGCCGATCATTTGCGATATCACGGAAAGAAACGCGCGATGTGAATTCGGACCTTTTTCCCTCTCTTGACTCGACGATTCATTAAATGATTTATTAAAATAGCAAAATGAGTCTTGCATAAAAATGTGTCATTAACACTTTTAACATTCGCTATATATGTATATGAACGTATTGCTATTACACTTCAAAGTAACACAACTCGAAAAACTTGATTTTCAAGTTATTATCATGAATGAGTTAAACATTACCTTATCAATCATCAAAAGTGAACTGACTTATTAATTTCATTAAAAATCATTAAAATCATCACAACTTGAAAAAAATGTTTTTTTTTAACTTTATGAAAATGATAAAAATAATTCGATTATTTTAAGAATATATTTTTTTATAGATATTATTTGATTAGTCAATAATTTTCTATCAAGTTAAAAAATAGCTTTTTCTCCTTTTCTGAAATATTCAACTTTTTGAAGATTACATTATTACTATTTTTGAAATATGTTATATTTTCGAAGTGTGAGGGAGCGATATGTGTATATCATTTTCAATTAAGTTAGGATATCATTACGAATTTAGAAAAGATTTAAAACATTAATTTACTATTATAAAGATATACGTCAAAACTTGAAAATAAATACCTTAAGTAAACATTAAAATAAATCGTTCAATGAATAGAAATCTCTACAGAAATCTCAATTACTCGTTCTTTGCTTGATTGCTTGATATATCTACCGCCGAATTATTTGCGCTATACACCGATCTCACGGCTAGACCTAACATTATTCCGACTGCTCATTATCCCGTTCCTGCAACAAGTAGAAACTGAACATTCACATACATGGTTATACCCGTTGTACACTTGTCCGATTTGCAATTATTTTATAAACTGGGAATTTGAGTAACGCTGCGTAATTTACGGCGTTACTTTCCAATCTTGGAAGACCGCTCATAATCATTAGTGGATTCGTTGCAAAACGCGCGTATACCGAAATCTCCATATCGGTTAACTAGAGAAAACGCCGATATAGAGATATAGATCGACGTGCGGATAGACGAGTCGAGCTCGTAATTCCTCAGCGCGGTAGTTTTGCGCGAGTTTATGAGGTTTCTTGCGCCCATTCTCGATGGTGCCGGCACTAACAGCCGTCACTAATGCGCTCCTTGTTTCTCTCTTCTTCGTGTTACCTACACTCCGCGAGTTACTTGGCCAAGTAAAGTACTGTCTCCTTATGGCGATTCGGTAAATCGCTTCATCACGCTCTGCCACGCGGAAACTTGCCCGAGTTTGCTCGACCAACTCAGAGAAGTTAAAGAGCGAATAATCTTGACTCTTGACGAATAACTCCTTTAACGCACTACCCGCAACTTTTCTAAGATACTTCGTAGAAGACGAATTTTCTTCCACGTATCATGAGTGCTATGCACGTTGCTATATACAATGTGAAAATTGAATGGAATAAAGTTTTGTTACTTATTCTTTTTAATATTTAATATTTATTTTTCGAAACTTCTTAATTTGTAACAAAATCTGTTGTGCAAAAAATAGAAATCACTAGTATCTTAAATAACAATTATATGCCCTCTCTCTCTTTTCGGTACAGATTTTTCGTTATTGATGATAATAAATTTTGTTTATTTTTATACATTCTACTAGTGACAATTCACAAGTTGTAATATCAAGATAGATAATTTGCTTTAACAACTTACAAGATAGATGTTACAAGATAGATAATTTGCTTTAACAACAAATTAACATGTTTATTAACATGAACAAATTTATTCAACAAAAATTTTTATTTTGCCAGCAAAACAGATTCTACTGTAACATTTAACAGTTAATTATCAGAATATGAGATACACATTATATATGGAAATTTTAATTCATTTCATCAAAACTTAATTTTTCATATAATTGGGATGGTGTCCCAATTAATTGAGACGAAGTCCCAATTATTTTATTTTATTTGCATTAAATATACCTACAGTAGCAGTACAAAAATACAATTTTAATAGAATTTTGATACAAAAGATTTTTATGCAATAAAACTTTTTTTCATATTAATACGTTAAAAGAAATGGCATTTTTCTACTGTTAGTTAATATTAATAGTGATAATGCTAGAACGTGAATGGTTGAAGAATAAAAACGATACAATCATGTCAGACTTTCCAACTGTGTATATTACGATCGTACGTATACAACGTATCGCAGGACGACACAAAGAATCACGCTAGTATCATCGTTACAAGCTTTCGTTTCTCAAACGCGGCGTGAGGTAAATCATGTCAGTTGATAGTCGCACAACGATCGGAAACGGATCGTGCCACGCACATTCCCGCATGTGATACTGTTCGTGCCGTATGCGGCCACAGCGACCTAAAATTCAGCAAATTGGACGAACGGTGAGTCTTAATCGCGAATCTGCGACTCTGCCGCGGCGAAAGCCGTCGCCGTTCGTCGTCGATTCTACTAACGCGATCGCGCATACGACAAACGCGCGTGGTGTGTGTCTTCACCTCATTAGTGAGAGACCGAGAGCAAACCGAGCGATATATGCCAACTCTCTTCGAAACAACACGTTTTTGGAGATTTTAGAATTCGAGATCAGTTTTAGATATCTTTCTTATTCAACTAATTAAAAAAATTATTTAATATTGGTTCTATGCCCTGTTAATATTTATATTGTTTTATACATATTGAACCTTATAATTATTTTATATTAATTAAAAAAATATTAAGAAATTTTAAAAAAAGTATATATAAATTGTGTAATGATAAAATGGTTCTTTCTAGCACTACGCATAATGAGATTATTTGATTAGACTATTTCTATATATATAGATACAGTAATCATACGTCCTTTATTGTAAAGGACAGTCCTTTATTTTAGGTAGCTGTCCTCTTTAAATTTATTTGTTTCTCCAAAACTCAATTTTGTCCTTTATTTTCCAATATTGTCCTTTACTGTCCTTTATTTGACATTAAGGGAAATTCTTTTCCGAGTTCTTTTCTAACTAGCGTTCTAATGTCTCATATTATATTAAGTAAGGAGCAAATTTTTACGGAAAATATTTTATAGTTTCATGCATATAAATACAATTTATTTTTTTGTTAATTTTTTATATCTCTTAATTTTTTAAATTAAATTTATTCAAACTACAGCTGTTTTCATTTTTTATTATCTCGAACCTTTTATTATTTCAGATCAAAAGTTTGTTCCAATACAGTCAAACCATGCAATTTCAACCTATCAGAAAACTGTATAATTTGATTACACTGTGCAATAAAATTTTATAATGCACAGATTCTTGACAGTCACAAACTGGTTTAAAAACATATAGGAACAAAGCCCTTTTTACATTTTCAAATTTGTCCTTTATTTTCTTTAAGAAAATATAGTCACCGTATATATAGAAGAAATAATTAATATTACATTCTAAGAAATAGAGATTTAATACCATGCGGTGTTTGTACAAGGTGGGAACAAATCTATAGTACAAATAGATGGAAAGTGATTTCTTATACAAAAATAACACGAAAGTGTAGAATAACTTTTTATCCGAGATTTTGTTTCACAAAAAATTAAATTTGAAAGTACGTATACACTTAACATAAAGACGTGGTTGTGGAAAGACACTGTCGTGTGTATATGTGTGTGTATAAACATTATTATATTTATATAACGTTTACATATTTATATAACTTTACAAGTGATAGGATTAAAAAAAAACGTGATAAATAGTTAAAAAATAGTTTTTTTCTGTATTTTATTAAGAGAGAAATTTTTCAAAACAATGCTTTAGAAAGAAGTTTATTTTGCATTTTTGACTTATATTTTTGTGCCAAAAATCACCTGTCTAGTTATACTATGGGCGGAAGCTATATAGACGTTGCTCAAGCTTCGAGATGGTCTTAAGCTAGTGCTTGAGATGTCATAAATCAATTAGAGAACCGTATTTGTATTTTAAGACATTGCTTGAGACGGTCTTGAAATTAAGAACGGACTATAGATATCGGCCTCAATGTTTATCCTCATCTTGTATAATTCTCACCGTATTGATGTTGATATATTAACATGGTTTTAAATCTATACTATGTCGGAATTGGTGTTAATATTATAGATTAGTCACATCATGTTGGTAATATGAGTTTTAAATCCACACTATATAACATATTATATATTATAATGAATTTAAAACTCATAAAATTAAATTTACATCACGTTGGTGTGAATGTAAAACCCATGTTAAGTCTATACAATGTTGGTGGTACCATCATAAATGTTAAATCTCTCTCTATAACACTGTCGATGTTTATACAATACGGTGGAGTTTATATTAACACCAACATGGTATGAATTTAAAATCCATATAAATATAAACATCAACGCCAATATAGAGTGGATTTAAATTATGGGTTTTAAAATAGGGTGGTGTTTATATTAACATACGGTGAATATTATATAAACGATGTTAAAATCCACTTATATTCTTTAAAGTGTAAATATTTAAATATTTCATTAACTAGCCATAAATTACATTCTATTTAACCTTTCGTGGTCACCTGAAGTCCAGAGGGTCCAAAAAGGTGTGAAGGCTTATATTCCTAAGGTCCCTTTTTAAAACGGGACTTAAACTACCATTTATTCAAAATTTAAAATAGCCTTTTTGCACCTTTAACCGTATATTGCTCCTTGAACATCAGCCTTTGCGATTTTTTAAATACATGTTAAAATTAAAAACTTTAAAAAGCCACTGCATTTCTATGTTCTACAATGTTTAAAGTATGTTCAGTAATTTTTGTGATTTTAAAAAACAAAAGCTGTAAATATGGCAATCAATTAAAATGTTGGGGTCATTTTGCCCCCTGTGTGACTGCAACATAAAATTCTCAGGAGGTGTGACCAACAAAGAGTTAAATAGAATTTGTTTTTTATGTATAAATCCATAAATTTAATCAAAGGTATAATACTATAAAAGACAATTTCTGATGGTTATTCTGGGTTCTATTTATTTAATCAAACGCTAGGTTCAATTTTTTTATTGCATCTTTGCGTACGATCATTCTTTCTTGCCTATAAAATTATTGCATGTTTTTCAGGACAATTGTTTGATTAATAAATTCTTATCCTCGTATTGTCCGCCTCTTATCTGTTGATTCCTATTTACCTTATCGACAAAATAAAAATCTAAATTATACATCGAGAGAGAGAGAGAGAGAGAGAGAGAGAGAGAGAGAGCGCGCTAAGGGGAAATTTATTATATAATTGTCAAAATAAAAAATAATTTAATTTTAGAATAGTTTCCACACAGAGATGTAATTAATCTTAACATAGAAAAAAGACGTTTCACTTTCTCTAGTTGCGAAATTTGATCGAATATTTGATAAATTATAAACATCAAGTCTAATTTTATAATAATTATTTTAGATAAATTTGTTACAGTATGCAGCTATATATTTCTCCTCTTTTCTCTTGCTTGGTTTTTTCACTTTTTGAATCGTTTGCACCGGTCGTTAGTTAGCCTAGCCGCATGCATTATGTATCTCTTTTTTCCTAGTCTTGTAATTAGAGTAATTCTCGGTTAACGAGCGATCAAAGGAGTAGAACAAGTGGCTACATGCTCGCCAGCGACTATTATCGCGTTATTTTCTTCTATTTTCGAACGGCGCCGCGGGCAACTATATGTTTACTTTCACTTACAATGACGTATTGCGCTTATTTATCTCCGTGGTTGTCATTGTTCTTAATAACACAGTAATGGAATTAAACTTAATCATCGTGCCGTTGCAGTAATAAGCACTTCGTGTTCGGGAGATACGTCACAGAGCTATGATATGTGATCATTTGAATCAAGAGATAATTGGTATTTATATATAAGTTTTAATCCGTCTATCAGTATTTTCTAATTAATTTTCTGTTTAATAAATACACTATAATATCGCGTGCGATATCTGTTCATTATTATTATTAAAACATTGACAAGATTGAACACTTTGTGATTTAAAGATACGAAAACGGCACCTTGTATAATTAAGTTACGCATTACTATAAGCATACCCGTAAAATATTTTGAAGAATAGTCGGGTAATATCTGGCGCACCTAGGAGGGCCATGATAGAATTAAAAGGGACTCGAGAACAGATTGGCCGACGCTGGTCCGAAGGTAATGGTCGGCTAAACGGTGGCGGTGCCTTGATATGCAAACGCTGGAATTTCCGTGAGCGGTGCGATCGTGCTTGCAGGACACGAAACGATCGTACCGCGGAAAAGGGCGGAAAGGAGGGACGGACGGGCAAGAGGAGACGACGCATTCCCGTCGGAATGCCATGCGTAAAAGAGAGATGAAGGGAAAGAGAAAGAGCTATCTTGGTAATAGCGTCCGTTTACATCGTCCCTTTAGCGTCCAACATTTCGCGTACGGCATTTGTCTTCGACCTTCTTCAGCGGAGAAGATCATACGGTCGCCTCGCGAGATCGCTTTGATCCTCGTCCGCTTACGAGAATCGTGGGATTTCGTCGGAATGTGCTTTTCCCGTTTTCGCAGATAAAGGCATAATTTGCCGCTTTCAAATAAATCGGCGTTGAATTCCACTTGAGTGAATACGCTTGCGATATATATATATATATATATATAT